>NW_018164714.1:333480-406386 GCF_001263595.1 Phalaenopsis equestris | reverse complement strand
CTATCTCTAACATCATTTAGAAGCATAATAAGCTTAATTAATCCATCAATTAAATGTCTAACTTTAGACTACATCAGATTAAATTAAGTTTAAGTTCGAAGGGAGATTAATTATAAATAATAATCACTAATGTGGTAAAATTTCATAAATAAGAGCCAAATTGCTCGATATCTTTTGTGCACTGAGAACCTATGAGTTATAAAAATAAGCACTTAAATTGGTTTAATTTATAAAGCATAAAATGAAAAGGAAATATTTTATTATTTTTTGGAAAACTTGTGCAAATGGCATTTTAATATTGAGATCATAAAAGAATTAAATAAAAATTAACATTTTACCTATTTAATTTCTTGAAACTATATCTTGAAATAATTTGTTATACATTTCTATAATTTGATAGAGTGAATTATAGGATAAATATGTAGCCTTTTGGGGTGAGGGTCAACATTTATGGACCCATTTTTCTTGAAATTTACTGCATAGGACATGCTATAAATCACTCCCTTCTCTCATACACACCTAACACTAACCATTCACTTATAATCTCTAATTATTTACAGGGTATTTGGCTGTCCATTCTTTCAGCAATATACAAGCAATCAAGAGGAAAAACTTTTACTTATGTATTTTTAATTATAGTAGTATTATTTTTCTAAAATAATTTAAGTTTTAATATGTACTATAAGTTGCTAATCTTAATATTAGATTATACACATTGAAATTAAAATCATTCTCAATAATGATTAGCACTGTACTAGTATGTTTTTATTCTAATGTTGGTTAATCAACTACTTATTTAACAATTTCATTTACTCGCATTTTGAATATAGTTTTATTATTCATTGTAAAATTTTAGTTACTCAAAATTATAAATTTAGGTTAACTTCAATATATATATATGCATATTTTGCACAAAAAACCTTGTCAATGAACTAGAGAGATTATTACTCTATGTGGTTAAGATTATAGTTATAATTTTGATGAATATAAATACTTTGGTCTATGCTATGAAGTATCTGTAAGTTTAGTAAAATAGTGAGCTAAGTCACTTGAGAAGAAATTAAATTTAAAGTTAAGTATCAAGTACAATGAAGTAATTTTACGACTTGAGTGAAGTTGTTAAGCCTAAAAGATCAAGTGCAACAAAAATTCCATAACAAGGTTAAGGTCTAAGAAAATTTATTTTATGATTGAGTACTAAAGTTATTGTATAAAGTGTTAAGAATGTTTGGATGAATAGCACATAGTCACTTATCAAATTAAACTTTTATTAACTAAGGAAAAATTAGTATGTAAAATTCTATAATTAATTAGAACATTTGATTTTGAATCATATAGCACAATATATTTCAATCTGTATTTTAATTACCCATGTTAGCAAAGTAATCCTAGTTTAATGAAAAATTCTATAAATTATATTATACAAAATGAATTGAATAAACTAATATGTTAAATTCTACAACTAAAGCAAATTATTTAACTAAGCATTACTTTAATTTTTGTGTGTGTGTGTGACAAGCCATATTCAACATAATCAAATTTATTGCTGAATTATATCATATATAGTTCAATTGTTAATCAATCTACATTACAAGTATTCAGTGACTTTATTTCCTATTAAATAGAGAGATTTTATTTAAGTTAAAAGGACTGACCATTACAACCACCTAAATTGATTCTTCTATAATATGAGCAACTTTATTTTTACAAATACATCTAAAATATGATGGAGTTTCTGAGTTTATTCATAAATTACAATTGATCAAAACATTTTTTCTTTGATTTTTTATCAACTTAGACTTTTGACATTTAAAGAGCTAGTCCCTACATTTAAATACTCAATAAATGGGTGTACCCAGCTTGGCTCTACTGGAAGGGACATCTAAATGATTTCTACTTCATCAATAGTGGGATAAGCATGCTCTAATGTTGGTCGTCTCTTTGAATTTCTAGCTTTAAAGAGCAGGCAAGCCAATTAGTTTTTCTTGCAATTTCATTTTTTACTCTGTACACATGCAAATTGATAATTAATTAAGCGTTTAATTATGCTTGTAAATGTTTGGCATTTTACCCAATATTAAATCTTAAGTTGATAATTAATGCTTCATACTAAACTTGATTTTTAGTAATTGAAAATTAATTTTGATCAAAGTAGCGTTGATTGGGATTTTGAGAACTATGCAAACTCCTAGTCATTTGCTTGAAGATCCTTTAACATATAATGTCCATAATAATTTATCCTTGGTGGTGACTTTTTCTGTACTCCCAAATATGAATTTGGTAATAAAGTTTTCCAGTGATTGGGCTTTGATTATAATTTGGGCTTGTAAAAGACTTGAAATTCATTGAGCTCCACTGACTATTTAGGCAGTCAACTTGAATGATCTAGCTTGGCCAGGACTAACTTTAGAGAGTGGTTAACAATAAATTGTATAAAAATTGGCTTATAAATATGTTTATAACTACCAAGCTATGACTATGAAGGGGAATATAAGTTTCTCTATTATTAAATAACAAAGTTTAGCTCAATGAAGTATCTTACTTACATAATAGAAATGCCATTGCTTGTTTCCATTATGCCAATTAAGAATATAGCTAACAACTTCTTCTCTAATGTCTAAATATAATAATATTTTTTTTCTTATAATTGGTGACTCGGTAATAAAGGAGGCAAGGTTAAGAACGAATTTAGGCTTCGAAAGATATTTTTTCATATTCTTTACTCCACTTGAAATTTTTTCATTCTTAAAATCTTGATGAAATGCAAACATTTCTTTCGAAGTGTGGAGATAAACTAGCTTAGTCTGATTATTTGCCTAGTGTGTTTTTCTAATTATTTTACATTTTTAGGTAACATGATCTTCTGAATAGCTCTGATGATGTCTAGCTCATTTTCACATCTTATAGTGTTAGCAAGAAACCCAAAAAAATGTACTTTACCTAGCTCCAATTATTCACTTTATTGGGTTTGACCTCATGTTGTATTTCACTATGTTGGACAATATCTTCTTGAGGTCAAGTTTGTGTTGCCTTGAGACTTTGCTTTTCACATGCAAATTGACTGCATTGATTTCTATATTCCTTCTTTTCTATTCTTTGAAGATTAGGTCCATGATTTAGTAATGAATCACCAATTATTATTTTTTTTTTTGTAAATGACATCTCATTATAATAATACAAGTCATTTAGCATAGAAAAATTTTTCTTCTTAGGGTCAGTTTGGGGCAAGTGCTATTTGAAGAAGTAAATGTGAAGCTACTACAGAAGAAGTTGTTGTTCAAAAAGTTGCAGTGACTATTATTAAAAAATATAAAGACGGATCTCAGCTTTCTAGCAGCCACCACACTTAGGGTCCGTTTGGGACAGCGGAATGAGAGCTTCGCTGCATGACGCCGCGAATTTGTGTTATTTGGTGGAGCGTCCCGCTCGCGGCGGAACACGGGCCGTGGATGGCACCTCACGTCTCACGTTCGTGGGGGAGCTTTTGTCGATAATACCCCTGGGTATCGTGAAGCTGAAGGAGTCTCCTCTTCTGCCTAGCATCTGGTCTCGCAAAGTCCGCCTGCTACTCCCAATCCGCCTGTCTTCTTCCTGCGGTCAGTAAGCCCATCGTTTCCTTCTTCTTGCTGCTTCCGCCATTTTCTTCATGCGCACGATCTTCTCACGAAGTTCGTTCATTTCCTGCGCCTGATCTTTTGTTGGGTGTTCAGCTCTTTCTCTTTTTAGCTTAATTCATGAACATACAACTACATTTCACTAGTTTGGCTTACCTGATGGATCCCTGTCTTTTTTCTGGTTGATTCTCAGTGCTTCTCTGCATCCTCGGATATTTTGTGTCTATCTTTTGGATCCTTATAATAATTATGGAAAATCATGAAGTATTTTGATAACTTATTTTCATGGGTTGCACTTTTCAGCTGGACAATCATAGAGAATTTATTAAAATATTGCAAACTCCATATGTTTTCTTTTTTTCTTTTTCTGTGACTTTTATTTCCATTTCTTCTATTTTGTGTTTAAGAACGAGGTCACGACAACGCCTATGAATGGGCCATGTACATAATGACATGTCTCTCCTGTCTTGTGTCCACAAGAAATTCCCTTTTACCTGAACGAAAAAGGGTATGTAGTCTTGGATTACTCTAGAAAATTTCAGGAAAATGATATATGGATGAAATGATCTCTGGATGACTACATATACAGAAATACTACACAGGGATGGGATGGTCATTTTTTCCAGAAACAGCTGTCGGACAACTGTTTTCACACAGCTGCAACAAACAGACAGCCAGCTTCCCCACAACAGCTTCCCCGCAGCAGCTTCCTAGGGCAGTGCAACTGCAGTTGTGCCAAACAGAGCCTTAGTTAGGTCTGATTGTAAAATGTTGCTTTCAGATGCATCTTTCTGAATAAGTAGGCAAAACATAACTTTGTCAGAAAGAAAAAAGTGTGGCGTGACATCTCACTACCGCCCCAAATGCACCCTTAGTGACAATCCAGTGCATTCAAATTTGGTGATAGCTTGAGAAGGTGCCAAGAATGCTCAAATAATATACCTTGTTGTAGATTCGACTAAAGCATTTATTCGTGATAGTGGATAACAATTCTTTAGAAGGTTGAGTTTAGGTTGGTGAGGCCTAAACATAGTTGACACTTTTCACTTGTCTTTTTCACTATCACTACATTAGACATATACTTTGGGTATTATTCTTCTCTCATGAATCCATCATCAAGCCTCTTCTTTATCTCTACATGAATATGTTTTATTAGGGTTACAATGACTTCTTGATTTTTTGCTTAATCGATATTTTCATGTTATCTTCATTAAATATTGGCATGTGACAGTAACTTCAATTATGAGAATATTTACTATCGACAAGACAAATACATATACATCCATGTCTTCTTTTAAAGTTTCCACTAGTTTATCGTTATACTTAGCACTAAAAGTCGAGCTTCTTTGAAAGGTGTGTTTATTGCTTTCTTCATCCAACAATTCATTAATTTCTTCAAAAGTTTCAAGACTCGAGCCCTCTGACCTTCCAGGTTTAGCACCTCTTTTTGAGCACTATTAATCACCTTCAAGCAACATGTATGAGATTATAGTTGTTGACCCCACTTTTTGGTCAACCCTGTTCCCGTCTTGTATCCAATTGAACCTCACTTGAGCTGAAATTTGAGCTAAACTCTAATTTAACCCTAAACTGAAAAATATGGATAACAACTATATTGATAGACCCAAATATAACCAACATTAACAAAACCCTAAAATTAACTTAAAAATCAGCCATAACCAATCAATATCATGAAATTATCATTTTCTCTCCAGATTATTGTAGGGATTGAAACTTCATTCTAAAAGTTACATAATATATATTTTCACATATAAAGATTATGCAAATAAGTTCGACTATCGTATGATACCATTTTTACATAAAACTTCTCATTTTAAATTTCCATGAACTTTAAAATTAACATTTTCTTCACAAACTAATTTGGTGATCAAAAATACATTTTTTTTTAACTTTTATAATATTAAAAATCACATGTGAGGAGCATGCAAACCAGTTTGGGCATCACCGGACACCATTTTTACATAAAATTTTGCACTTAAGATTTTCATGCATGAAAAATGGTTCCACATAAAAAGTTTTCAAAGAATCATTATTTTTCAAAATGGATTTTTCCAGTGCATCTTGATCATCAAATTCTTTGAAAGAAATCCTTCTGTGCTCAAATCTAACTCCATTTCGGGGTTCGTTAAGTCGATAATAACTTGGATGATAATTCGATAATAAAAAGAATAATTGCAATAATCAACTTAAAATGAACCCAGATTGAAACCAAACTTCATCCAAGCTAAATATGAGCTCAAAATACTTAATTTAATCCATTAAATCCAACCAAAAGCTCCTAGTTAAAATCTATTAAATCTTTTCTCATAGGGTGGGGCCCATATTTTGAACTAAAATATCTTGACGTGGGGACTACTTTGACCAAAACCAATTGAACAACCAAAGTTTTTGTATTTTTCTTTACTAAATGAGCCTAAGTAAAAAATTTTAGCCATAACCCCCTAACACTTTGACTTGACATATCTTGAGCAAGAGACCTCATTTTTCAAAATGGATTGGACCAATGAACTACTTGGACTCTCTTCTTTCAAATGAGGTATATTTGTATTTTTCATCCTAACCAACATAACTACCCATTTTTAATTTTTAAATTTTCTCTCTCTCTGAAATTTCAAAATTTTCTTGACTCCCTCTCACCACTCCCTTGAACCCAACCCAAAACTGCCCTCATTCTCCCTCTCTTCTCCTCTCCAACCCAAAACCCCTCTCCTCTTTTATCCCTATCCAATTTGAGAGTCTCTCCCATCTCTTACCCTCTTCTCTCCACAAACCGAGAGCCCCTCACTATATATATTGTGTCTTAAAGCTTTCGAGTAAGGGCTAGAATTAGGTTTATGCTCAATTTAGGTAGGTTTAGGCTAGTATTAGATGTTTCAGTGCTCGATTTGGGCTGATTAGAGGGAGTAGGGCTTCGTTTGGGTTGTTTAGCATGAGTAGGGCTCGATTTGGGCTGATTAGGGTGAGTAGGGCTCAGTTTGGGTGTATAGTGGGTTAGGTAGGCTCATTTATGGTTAGCTTGGAGAGAGAGTGAGAGAAGGAGATTCTTATGCACACTTATATGATTATACAATGCAAAATTTGTGTTATGTTTTTTTATATATGCCACGCAATCTATATGTCATGTGTTTACACCATGAAAAGCCTATGGTTTTTACCATACAAATTCCTATGTGCCTATGTATTATGCAAGGTTCCATGCAAAATTTTTATGCTAGGTAGCTATCATTCCATACAAAATCCATGCAGTAATTATGTTGTTCCTTGCAAGAAAAAAATTAATGTGTCATGTCTATGTTTCAAGCTCAGGAAAACCCATATGCTCATGCTTATATCTTATGCACCATAAAATATAAAATTAAATAATAAAATATAATAACAAAAAAATCAAATCAATTCATATGTTTGTTGTTATGTCTTTAATGTACATCACATGTTTTAGTTTCATGCTCCAAGCAAAATTATCACATGCTTAAATCCATGCCTTAGGCAAAACCTTCCCATGCATAGTTACGTCTTATATTGCCAAATGCAAGTTGGATGTGTATGTTTTTCAATGCACATTTAAGTTGGATGCCATGCTCATGCTAGTTATAACCCTAGGATGGTATAAAATACATGGATGATACTTATATGTTGAAGAAAAGTTATTTCCATAGGCTAAACATGGAGGGAGAGGCTGGCAAAACTATGGTATTTTTTTATAAAATTATAAAAACTAAATTGCTCAATAATGATATTTTTATAAAAATATTCAAACTAAATGTGATCTAACATGATATTATATATATATATATATATATAGTAAAAGTACTTTAAATGTTATTTATATAAAAATATACAAGTTGAATTGTGATTTAAAATATAATTTTTATAAAATTTTATGCAAACTAAAAATGTTCCAAGAGGGATCACCTTCACATAAGGTTGAATAAGCCCAAAAGAACATCTTTAAGACTCTAAAGAAGATTTTAAAAAATGAAATGTAACAAAAATCTTTCAAAATGATTTTTTTCTAAAAAAAAATAATGATCATAGCAATAAACAATACTTGATAAAAACTTAACATCTTTTCAGAATAGATTTTTTTTCTAAGAAAAAATCTCAAAAGAAAACATTTTAAATATGATAGAATTTTAATGAAAACAAGACATTTTCTTTTAAACAAAAATAAGGTATTTTCAAAACTTTTAAAAAGAAATTAACCAAGACCTTTAAAACTAATCAAAATCACTTTCAAATAGACTTAACAAAACTCTCTTTAGAAAATCTAAAGAAAAGCTTTTAAGTAAAGCATCTTTTAAAATAAATATCCTCCACAAAGAAACTTAAATGAAAAAGAAACTTAAAATTATATATATATATATATATATAGTAAAAGTACTTTAAATGTTATTTATATAACAATATACAAATTGAATTGTGATTTAAAATATTATTTTTATAAAATTTTATGCAAACTAAAAATGTTCCAAGAGGGATCACCTTCACTTAAGGTTGAATAAGCCCAAAAGAACATCTTTAAGACTCTAAAGGAGATTTTAAGAAATGAAATGTAACAAAAATCTTTCAAAATGATTTTTTTTCTAAAAAAAAAATAATGATCATATCAATAAACAATAATTGATAAAAACTAAACATCTTTTCAAGAATAGCCTTTTTTTCTAAGTAAAATTATCAAAAGAAAACATTTTAAATATGATAGAATTTTAATGAAAACAAGACATTTTCTTTTAAACAAAAATAAGGTATTTTCAAAACTTTTAAAAAGAAATTAACCAAGACCTTTAAAACTAATCAAAATCACTTTCAAATAGACTTAACAAAACTCTCTTTAGAAAATCTAAAGAAAAGCTTTTAAGTAAAGCATCTTTTAAAATAAATATCCTCCACAAAGAAACTTAAATGAAAAAGAAACTTAAAATTTAAATAGAATTCTCCAAAAACAAATTTTTTAGAAAAATCATCTTAAAATATGAGTGACGTAACCTCTCATGTGCTTGCCGATTGATAACAAAATTATACAAGCTTTACAAATCTTCTTGAGTAGTTTATCTTAAGCAAGACTAATACATGTTCATGGGTATAATCTCATAAATGAACATGTTCTTTTCTAGGAACATGTAATTCTTAAACTTAATCCATAAGCATATAATTCTTGAGCAGTCTCATGCATACACACTTCACATTGCCGACTTTTTTTGTAGACAAAATACTTTGTAAAAATTTCTTTTTTAGTGTGTAAAAATCTTAAAAAGTAGGTATGTAAATGACACTTGAGTATGAAGACTATAAATATGAAAGGTTGATATAAAACATAATTTTTGACATATAAGATCAACACAAAACAATAAACCAAACATTTGAAATCAACTCTAGGAGTGAGAAACCAAATAAAGAACATTTAGGATAGAAAACCAAATGAAAACTTAGACTTAGAAGATCCTTAATTTTCCACCATAACTAATAAATTATGAATCAAAATAGATCGTAAATTAAATATCAAATCCTAAAAATAACTTAAAATTTAGCAACTCAAATCATGCAAACCAAATATTGGTAGATCAATCTTAAAACCCTAGGTTAGCCAACTTAGAAATAAAACAGAGGATCACACACACCCTAAAATAGCCAGTCTAGAAGCCCAAGTTTGTTTACGGCTAGTGTGAATAAATGAAAATAAATAATAAAACTTCACACTAGGGGGCGCTAAGCAAGTTTACATATTGTTTCAAGTAATATAAGATTTTCCTTAAAAATGCTAGTATTGATCCCACGAGGAATGTTGAAATTCTTATAATACTGACTTGCAAAACTTCTATCTAAATTGCATATATTACAATAGGAGAATAGTTTTGAAATGTTGGTAATAGTTTAACACTAAATTTATGCAGAAAATAAAAACAAAGATTAAAAGATTGATAAAGTTTAAAAACTAACACAGTTAAGAAGACTTTAAAAGAGAGTTTGAAATATTATAAAAAGATCTTTCCCTTGCAAAGAGATGTTAATCAATGTAGGAATTAAATGATGAAAAAGATAAAATGTTGTATGATGTCAAATATGAGCATTCATATTCTTTACCCCCTCTCGGTACTTGCAAAGAACATTAGCTAGTCTAGAGTCTCTCATCAGCTTGTGTAGTAGTGTTGAGTATATTTTGTCCTCTCACTTCTAGATTACCCACTGTGTCATCTCTATAGGACCTACTAAGGACCCTTACGATCAAAACTCTAGACCAAATTAATAAAATAATCTAGTATGTCACCCTAGAAACATTAATTCTATGCTCATCAAAACTTATCTCTCTATTTATTTGCACTCCTCTCAAGTGATCGCAACGGCTCCACCCAAGATAAAATGTGGTACTCACTAGTTATTGAAATCATAGCCCTCACGGGTCATTATATTTCTCAACGAATATTAACGATACAAATGGTCAGTTTGCAAAGTCAATGAAAATTTGTTGAAAATATCATGATAATGTTTTAAAAATAAAAAAGAGATCTTTAAATCATTCTCATCCCACAAATTAATTCTCATATGCATGGAGAAAGAAAGGGACTACTCAGAATTCATGGAGATAAAACAAAAACACATAATTTGTATTGAAATTCAAATCTTACATCATAAACTTAAACACAAATACAAGATACTTATATTTATGTCTTCTCCCCAAACAAATCTTGAAGTTTCCTTACAAACAATCTTCAAACTCTTACCACAAAACAAAGACTCTCACTCTCTCTCTCTCTCTCTCACACACACACTTGACTCAATCGAACCCTCCAAAATCACACAAAATGACTCCACAAAATCTCTAAAAGGACTCTCTTTTCATTCAAAATTTAGCTCTATTAATAGATAACTAAAAATTACCAAGGGTCACATCAAGCACCCCTACTTGGGCATCCCCCAATATGTAATTAATATAAGGGATACCCCAGAAGGCAGTGAGATGTTCCTATAAGATAACCTCCCTTTGTGAAACCCTATACCAGTTGTTATATAAGTGTAAGTAGGACGCCTTTAATTGAGAGCATTCTTGGGCATCCCCCAATATGTAATTAACATAAGGGATGTGTTTCTTTGGGAGTTGCTCTTGACCCCAAAACAAGCCAACACACTTAACTTTCTGGTTGTGGGTTGCTTTCGTAGGGTCTTCTTCACAAATTTGTTTCAAATCATTTTTTATTTGATCTCATTTTGAACATTCACTCTTGGGTCATCACACAAAGTTTTCCTTACAAAAGTTCTCCATGTTCTTTCTCATGTTTGCCTGCCTTTGTTGTATGTCCTTATTTTTTGATTCTTCTCTTTTCTAGATCATCCATATGATTCGAAAGAGAGATTTACTCAGAAAAGGACATCATAATGTAATAGACAAGCTACCGATTTCAAAAATAAAGAGAGAAAAGAACCAAACACCCCTCTAGATAAATTTTTTTCTATTTCTCCACATAAAATTAGTTCAAATTTATAAACTAAGCCTTGCCAAAAGAAACAAGCTAAACTCCAACTTATTAGGATTTCTTCTAATGTTATAAAGGACATTAGTGTTGAACAGGTAGGATTCAACACTTTTCTTATAAAATTTGTAAATCATGCATCTTTACACCTTATTTATGTGAGAGAAGTTACACCTAATTTTATTGAATACCACATATCTTCTTTGGTATCTCCAATTCTTTGAAAATTTAGTGATTTTTTTTTATCTGCTTTGATGACATTCTTATATTTAATCAAAGCAATGACTCATACTTGAACTGCTTAAGATTAGTAATTGGGAAACTTAGAGAAGCACAATTTTATCTCAATATGAAGGAATGCTTATTTTTCCGGTCAGAGGGGATATTTTAGGATTTATTGTATATGTGGACGGGTTCAGGGTTGATCCTACAAAGATCATATTTATTTTAAATTAGCCCACACCAAAAATGTTTACTGATGTTCATAGCTTACATGGTTTAGCAACATTTTATATAAAGGTCATTAAGAAATTTAGTTTCATTGGGGTCCCAATTATAGATATTCTAAAGAGAGATAATTATTTTTGGACTTTAGAAGCCAAGAAAACCATGGATTCAATTAAGATTCTTATGACATCTACAACTGTCTTAAGATTATTAGATTTTAATAAAACATTTGAAGTAACATGTGATGCTTAAGGTGTAGGAATAGGAAGAGTATTGAGTCAATAAAATTACCCAGTATCTTTATTTAGTGAGAATTTTAATAATGTTAGGCAATGATATTTAGCCTATGAGCAGGAGTTATATGCCATCATTCAAACTCAAACGCTAGAGATACTATTTGTTGCATAAGGAATTTATTCTTAACACACATCATGAAGCTCTTAAGTTTAGCAATACCTAAAGGAAATTAAATCATAGACATGAAAAATTGGTAGAATACATTCAAGACTTTGTTTTTGTTCTTAAACATAATCTTAGAGTATAGAATAAACTTGCAAATGCCTCGTTAAGGTTAGCCATCAAAGTTTCACTCCTTGAAATTGAAGTCCCTGGATTTGAAACCATCATTTATGACTACCAAACATGCCAAAATTTTCATATGATTTGTCTAGAGCAATCCAAACTTTTGACATTCCATGACTCTTTTATGATCTTACAAGCTAGTACATCCATGAGAGGCTTTCTCATTCTTGGCAAGTGTAAGTTCATCAGCCTAAAATTGCTAAACAAAGAGATGGTAGATATTAATCTTTACTAGTTCTTGATAGACCTTGGGAATATTTATTCATGTAATTCATTTTAGGACTCTCTAAGAGTGCTTGACAACATGATATACTTGTGATTGTTGACTACTTCTCTAAATAATCTCACATCTTACCTTATATTAAGATAAATGATGCTTCCCATGTTACAGGAATTTTCATTAAAGAAATAATCATACTTCATGGCCTTCCTTTATCTATAATTTTTTATGGGAATATGAAATTTGTATCTTATATATGAAAAACCCGTGGAAACTATATATTTTATTCAGCTTATTAGCCACAAACTGACGGGTAAATAGAGGTAATGAATAAAATTGTGGGTAACTTATTAAAGATTTTGATTGGCAAAAGCCTAAGATATTGGGATTTACTCTTACCTACTACAAACTTTGCCTACACTAGTACTACCATAGAACTGCTATGAAGAGCTCTTTTGAGATAGGCTATGGCAGTAATCTTAAGCAACCTATTGATCTGACTAGTACACCACTGCATGCATTTCTAATTTTGCTTTTTCATTTGCATGTGATTTTTAGAGGCTAGATGATGACATTAAGAAGAAATTAATGCAATAAAATGCTAAATATGATAAACAAATAAATAAAAATAAAATTTTGAAGAATTTTTAGGTAGGAGAGTATGTGTTACTATACATTCGCCAAAGAAATTTCCCTCTACTAGATATTAGATACTATAATTGAGAGCACATGGACCATTTAAGGTTATTACGAAAATTGGTGGCAATGCTTATGTTCTTGAATTGCCCTTTAACATGTTTATTGGTTCTATTTTTAATGTGGAAGATTTGAGTTCATATAAAGGAGTTATCCAACCTCAAAATTTGAGAGCTAATGCTTTTGTAGGAGAAGATTATAATCAAGTGTAGGTACCCATTCAACCTACTTTATTTGAGTTAGATCACATTATTACTGCAGAGTTACCAACAAGTAGAGGAGCTGAGCAAAAGTACCTTGTTAGATTTAAGTACAAGCAACCTAGTGAGGATACTTGGATGACCACTAAGGAGCTTTTATAGTTTGCACGAGACCTTTTAGAGGAGTACCCCCATTATATTCTCTTTTAAGAAGTGTTCTTTGATGTCTAGTGGAAATGATGTGGAACATCATGTTGACTTAAAGGTGAGCCCATAAGCTATGAGGAGAACCCAAGGTAGGGTCCACAAGCACTGGGTTGGCACCCACTACCATAGCACAATCTAGGAAATGCTTCGTATTTAGGTGGACCAATTACTATGAGCCAAATGAAAAGAATTTAAAGTTTAATTCATGTATTGTTATTTATATTTATGTTATCTTGTATTTATTTATATATATTTTGCAATTTATGTAATCTACATGTGTACAGGTTAGTTTGTGTGAGCCCAAGTGTGGTGGGTTGATTTGTAAACTAATCATGTGTGGCCAAACCCTTATGGTCAGCCATAATAGTGGTGAAATGTGTCTATGGCCATGTAAGTGAGTGGAGAGAGAGGATGAGTAGCAGAAGTGGGCTATTACCAAAATAGTGGGGTACTGAGGAGTTATGTGATTTTGTGTGTGATGTAAATTCTATTTAAATGTGTTGTGTAGAATGAAATGTGTTATGTTTTGAAAATTATTCTTACAATTTGAGAGGAAAGCTCAAATTGTGGAAGGGCATGGTGGCTTACTCAATAGGAATGGTTTGGTGATCATATATATGTGTATGTGTGTGAGCGCGCGCACGCGCGTGCGCGTGCGTTTCGTGGTCTCTTGGAATAGCAACCTCTTTGAAGGTCGTAAGTCCTCCTCAGGTCCCGGGTTTGAATCCCCCATTGGTGCAGTGTCTCCTTAAGGCAGGTGGTACTCGAACTTATTTGCACACGACATCAACTCCCTAACCTGATGGGAGTTAGCGCATTAAGTGTTGATCAGCGGTTAAAGAATCTTTTGAGTTACTTTGTCTTATTTTTCATTCATATGTAGCCCACCAAAATCTTAACATATTACCCTTTGCATGTGTTGGCCTAAATTTTGTCTAAGCCTGCCCAAATAGGTTTTTGGGTTCATTTGGGGGATTTAGTTCACTTAGAAAAATACCAAAAATTTTATAATTAATCTACATCAATTTTAGATTAGTTTTCATATAAATTTTATCCCTTTTCTTTGTGTTTGCGGTTTAAAAATGAAATCATGGTTTTCTTTTTTTGCAACTCCTTAGTTCTACTTCTCTTATTTAATTGTAAAAAAATATCAACAAAAATTTAAAATCATAAAAATTCTTGATATAAACTTTGGAATATTTTCAATCATTTTAAGTGGAATTTTTTAAATTCTTTTTATTTTTGGGAACAAAATTTGTCTATCCTGATTTGATTAATAAACATTCTCACTATTTCACCATATCTAATCTTCTCCAAACACCCCTCATTTACTTTAAATCATTTCTATACATCCTTTTAAATATTTGGAGTTTCACAAGATGCTTTGCAGGCCACATCATACTTAGTCCAATTTAAATTTAAATTTAGGTTTTATTAAATAATGTTTAAATTTAATTTTTATCTTTAATTTTAATTTAAGCTAAAGTCAAACCCCATTATGTCATCCATGGATTAAATCAAATCATACCCATTACCAAAATTAAGTTCCTAAGTTCCAAAGTAACCTAACTACTAAACTCCTAAGGGACTAGTAAAGCTCAATTGGGACTGTTAAGTTGGAACTGCACCATGATCAGCTTCCTAAACCCAAGCCAACCAACTAGACCTAGGGGTGAGTAATCGATCGGTTCGAATGGTTCAAATTTCAAATTGGGCAAACTGACTTCAACCCTTATCCAAAATTCAAATTACTTAATCAAACAAAATTTTAGTAAAACCGAACCTGTCAAATCAAAGTTTAATTTGGTTTAAATGGTTTGGTTTTATATAAATAAAATAAAGTTTAAAGGTATAAGAATATTATGATAATGGCAGAAAATAAAACATACTAAGTGAGGATTATATTATTTTGATCACTAAAAAATTTATTTCTACGCATCTCAAGGAAGATTTACCTAGAAAATTTAGTTTTCGGTTCTTTCGGTTTAATAAGAAGTAAAACCAAATTGTAAACTGAAAACCAAAATTTAATACTTTTAAAATCAAAACCAAATTTTTTTTTAAACCAAACTAAATCAATCAAATTGACTCGGTTCGATTCGTTTTTAGGTTTGAACCAAATAATGCACACCTCTAACGAGACCACCCAGCCCAAAGCCACTTAGGTTAAGCTAAGACCAGCCACCTAAGGACACTAATAAAAAACTTAGGTCAATATAGAAGAGTGGCCATAAGAGAAATGTTGACCAAAAATGATATCAAGGGTCATAAATAAAAAGTGGCAGTCAAAGAGTAAGTGAAGTTATAGAGTGTTAAATGATAAATGAAGAATTAAAAGTCTATTCATGGTAAGGAGTTATATAAATAAGAACATCATGATATCATATACAAGGCAACATCAATATGGTAATTTAAGGTGCCATGTCATTAAATTACACTCCATAAAACAAAGATTTAAAGTGAGACTTATCAAGTAGCTCATGAAGCTATTTCAGTTAAATAACTAAAAAACAATTCAATGAATGGTTATCATCTAAGAAAAATAAAATAATTAATAAATTCATATGTAAAAAAATTAGAGATAAAAAGATTATTTCATTATTTTAGAAAGATAATTTCATAAGAAAATGATAATAAGAATTAAAATTAAATTTTCCTAAAGATTTTTTTTTCACTTACAATAAATGATTAGAATGTAAAAGCATGACTAGAAGCTGTCAATAAGTTTTCAAACTCAACTTCAAGTGATGACATTGCTTTTTCTAGTATTGATTTGATGATTAGGTTAATGATAACATTTCTAAAGATTGATTATTGATAAATCAAGTCATAAAGTAAGAAGTTTGCATTATCACTAAAATGACTTATTTTAGTAGGAGTAAATCTATTTAAAAAGATATCTTTCATATCATTTAATTCTTGTTTAATATTAAAGGAGACTTTACTTCATGTAATATCATGGAGACTAAAAAGAAAAAGAAGCATTTCTATTAAGTTGCTCATTTGAATTCTCTTAAATTCTATAATAAGTTGAAGCTAAATAATTCTCTCAAGCTCTAAGCATTTCCATCAAAGATTTAAACCCTTTTTAAATTCTATAGTAAGCTAAAGCTCAATAATTCTCTCAATAGTTATTAATTTTGTAAGCTCTAAGCATTTCCATCAAAGATTTAAACCCTTTTTTAGGGAATCCAAACCTTTGTAATTGGAAACTTCAAAGTTATGTGCATAGATCACCCAATTCATTAGCTACAGGCTTGATATGAACATTTTATAGCAAGCATTTGTCAAGCTTTGTTATGTGATTATGTTTTTGTTACTTAAATGTAGCACTTCTTATTGAGTTTTGCCTCAACTTTAACTTATAAATAGAAAAAGATAAAGAGAGGGAGTGAGGGAGGGAGAAGGATTGATTCAATCGAGTGGTTCTTATTCTCTTATGAAAATCTATCAAAATCTTGGATTCTCTCTCTAAATTAAATTTTCCTAAATATCTTTTTCTTGTTTCCTAATTGTTATTATTAACAAGGTTTTGGCATTGCCTAACATTAATTTTAGATCTTGCAAGTATAATGATAGATTGATATTTCACTCATGACATTTGTTGTATGTGCAACTATTTAATGTCAACATTCAAGAAAATTTTGAGGCTTAAAGTATGATTAAATCAATTTTTAACATTAATAGGCCATTTGGAATAACTTTTATTTCTATTTTTATTTTATATTTTGATTTGAAATAAAATATGGTGGCTAGGAGGTCGTGGTAAGCAGAGGCGATCAATAATAGACGATGAAGGTGGGCACCATTGAGTAGTGAAAGTTGGTGGTAACTACTAACAGTGGTGTGATGGATGACAATAGGTTACAATGATTATTAATGATGATTACTATTTAAAAATTATTTGAACACCTAAAAGTTATGCCTAGTAATTTAAAGAATAAGTTGATTGATTTTTTTTAAAATAAAAACTAACAATATGTCAATATTGTCAAATAGGGCTGTCAAAACGGCTCATTTTTTCTCTAACAACCCGTGTTCGGCTTGTTAAGAAGCTTATGTTTGATTCGTTCGCTAAGTTAACGAGTCAAATAAGAACATTTTTTTTTTTTGCGCTCGATATATAAATGAGCTAAACACGAACAAGGATTTGTTCGTTCGTGTTCGGTCCGTTTTGGCTCGATATATATACAAAGATTTATAATCAATTCAAATTATTAATAAAAGTAGAATAAAAATATATTAAATTATATTTAAATGATATTTTAATATAAATAATAAGATTTAAATCTCGCTCAAACCCTTAACATTTTACGGTTGTGTCACTAAAGTTGTCAAAATGACTCTTTGTTCGCGAATAGCTCGTGTTCGACTCGTTAAACAAATGAGTCAAACACGAACATATTTTTTTTGTTCAAAATATAAATGAGTTGAATATGAACAATAATATTCTTTAACATGTCTTGGGCTCCTTACACCATAAGTGTCAAATACACATTAAAATTTTATTATTCATAATTCAACAAATTGAGCAGCCAATGCAGCGCCAAAGAGCGTCAAAACCGTCGTGGGCTACAAGAGGGCCAGGTTCACCCGTCACGTGGTGGTGCCCGCGCAGGATAAACTTCCACCCATCGGGGTTAACGAAATAACGAAAATGCCACCCTGTTTAATCGGTTCCATATCTAGGGTTTTCTAAGGTGCAGCCGCTTCACCACCTCATAGTACCGAGTTGGTGAGGACTCTCCATTCGCTACCTCTCTTCTTCTCTTCTTCCTCAATCGGATCCGATTCCTGCGAATCTCCGCTCTCTCCGATTCCTGTCAAGACTCCTTTCTTTATCTGGTTGTGGATTCTGTTGTAAGGTTGCATGTTTTGCATTGCCATTATTTTTTTTTCTTTCTGCTTCTTCATTCTCAATTCATTTCTTAATCTTTGCTATAACATAACTTGTTAGGAAGGAGCTTTCTGAGTGAAAAGTGCGCAACTTTAAGATTGAAAACTAACAAAATCATTTTTGAATGTGCAAATATGAAAAGAGAAATGAACAGATTAGTTACATTTAACGAAGAACTTTCATGATCTCCTTTTCTAAAAACTATAGAGGTTATGTTATAGCAAAGATAAGAAATGAATTGAGAATGAAGAATTATAAATTGGGCGATTAGTAGTTGGGATGAAGTTGATTATGGGTTGAATTTTGATTTGTCTGTGTATCACACCTCGAGAGTAGAACGTTAAGTCACAAGAGAAAGAGGCAAGTGAACACTAATAAGTAGTAATGCGTCGTGTCGATCGTGTCCATTCTCATAAAATAACATTTCTATTTATATGGAACAGAGTTATGTTCATGCCCCTGCTTTAATGGGGGTTTTACAAGATATATAGGTATTTTACATGCATGAGACTATTGTTTGGTTGCTATTTGTTTCATTCGGCTAAGCTCGTTTCGCTTCGGCTCGGTAAGACTAATTTGATCCGATGGGCTTAGCATCGTGGGTTGACTAAGCTCGCTTGGCTTTAGATCGACATGATTGGTTCAATCAGCTAGATTTGGTCGGCGTTGTCAGTCGGCTAATCTAGTTTGGATGTCAGCTCTCAATCCCTGGTGAGGAACTTCTATTGCAGAACGATGCTAGACTATCGAGCAGAGTATGAATCGTCTTATAATTCGTTTGAGACAGCTTTTTAGCTGCTTTGCTTTTCAAACCATCATAGCAGCTCTGTTGGGGAATAATCTGCTTTCTAGGAATTTTTATGGTATAAAGTTTTTTTTTTTAGCCTAACCTGTTAAATTATGATGGCTATTAGAAAGTTACGGTTTGACTTTTGAAATTAAAATAAATTTACAATAATCACCGTAGCTTTTTGAACAATAAATTCTTCTGCAACAGCTTCACAACTATTTATTCAAAGCCCCAAACAGAGCCTTAACCTGATAGGTAACTTGCTCTTCAATAACGAGAGCCTGAGGGATGACTATAAGACTCTTTGTTGTATTGTTAATTATTGATTCTTGATAAGGAGCATCAGGGGCATCCTTGGAATGATTGGTAATAATGATGGACTACATCTTTCCTTGGATCTGATCTACCGGAAGGTATGTTGCTGACTCTAGTCGGCTTTCTTGTAGTGGTTGGCTTGAATATCTCTTTGTCTCATTTCTGATCGAACGTCATTGATTCAATCACCTTCATTATTCGATCAACTTTGGCTTTGACAGATGCATCGAATCAAACAAGTGGGTATCCTGGTCTTCTGTTGATAGGCTCTCCTTTCTCGTATTCCTTACCTTCTGGACCGTTAAATCTCTTCAAGATCAGTAATGACACATTTCCGATGTACATATTTTAATTATCCGATTCTCTTACTTATTAAAAATAACGTTGCAATAAGAATGAGAAAATTTAATGTGAAAAATAGATATGACTTATTCTTTAATCAATGATTCAATAATTGAACTTCCTTAATTTTCGCATCAATGGTTCTTATAAATAGGGTGTGACGGAACTCGTTGACATTTCATATTTATTTTGCATCTCTTCTCATCTGAATCGGTTGGCTTTCAAGCACTATCATAGAGAACATGTCGAATATTTCAATCGGTCACCTCAGCAAGGAAGTGATTCTTGTTGTTTTTGGGACATCGAGCGAGCGGTACCGCCTGGAAGGTGTAAGGAAGAAAAAAACCACACCCAAAAATAAAAAAATAGTCGTGTCAATGGATCATGTGGCGTCGTCTGATTTGTTCCTTGGTCCTCAGCAGAGTAAAGTTTGGGCAATAGGCCTGACAATCGATCCATCGACAAAACCTTCTCTGTGGCACAAGATCTACTGATTGATTTGTCGCCGCCCGCGACACAAGAAGCTGCTGTTGCTTTACCACTGCCCAGGTCACAGGAGATTGTTTGTGCTTTGCCGCCACCCTGTGAGTTATCGTGCCCATTACATCATCTAAGTGTGATGAACTCTTTGGTATGTGGAGTCTCGGTCTTACATTGTAGGTTTTTATTTTTCTTTTTTTCTGAGTCTTCTTTTATTTATGTCATCTTTTGATGTAGTTGGTCTGCTGAACTTGGGTGATGACTCATTTCTGACAAACATCGGTGAGAATCCGACCGCAACACTAGTGGTGGCTTCTTAGGTGCTGGCCTTGAGCAGCCGACTCTCGAACAATGAGGAAGGGATTGACTACTCAGGCAACCCACGCGCGGAGGCTTGCTTCGATTTGGAGGAGAAGATGAGAAGTGAGAGATATCTTCTTCATTACAGATTTTAATTAAATTTGGAGTGGAATCGTAGAGAAAGTGAGTGATTCAAAGGAAATAGAAGGTATCAGACGTCTTCCAAATCTTTGGTTTGTCGCATGGATGAGATCGCAAACTCCTCGTGGTCGGCAAGGATTCAACGTGAGGAGATACGAGAGTTGCTAGCTTGTGTGGAAAGAATGAAGAGGCTGGAAGAGATGGCCTTTCTTCGCCAGGAACTGTCAGAAATCTGGGACAGTTCCCTCATACAACGGGCTCAAGCCGAGGCGGCTTGGATGAACCAGTTTAAGTTTGGGGGAGAAGTTTTGCATAGGAGGCTACTTTGGAAAGAACTTGCCTTAGCTGAAGCGGAAGATGATCACCTTGTAAAATATTTCCTCTCGGATTAGTTTTCAAGTGTTATTTGTAATATCTTTTTTAAGTGTAAAATTCATTTTTCCTTCTCGAATTCTATGTTGATGTGATTTTCCTGTCATCTTGTTTTGAAAATTACAGTACAGTTATATTTTTATCCCCATGTGAAGGTTCCACGGTTCGACTTTTTGTGTTACCCTATATATAAGGGTAAGGGGTTGAATTGGCGCTACGTTTTTACTATATTTTTCTCTTCGCTTCTCATCTTTTTCTCTGTTAGCTGCTCTTTGTGCTCTGTTTTGGGGATTCGAAAATACTCTTCGAAAGCTTTTGGGTCCATTGTCGTGACCAAACGATCGATGATAACCCAAGGGGAAGTGGACTTGTTGCAGGACGCCTGCGTCTACGATTCTATCATCATGAGCAAAGTCTCTCAGGTTTGGGCTAGATGATCTTCTGTTATCAATTGATGGCCTAAGAAGCTTCGTATTTCAGTCAACAATCCTGCTGGAGGCTGAGTAAAAATTGGAAAAGGCTGAGGATAGGGCGAAGGCGGCGGAAAATTGGGCGAAGATGGTTGAAGCCAAAGTACTTAGACTGTCGGAGTTGTTGTCCGCTACTCAGGGAGAGAACCCAACCCAAAAGGAAATGGTGATAATGAAGACATCTAATGAGTTTTTCGCTTAACTTTCTTCCCACACTCGACAAGTGGAACTCCTTGCTGCATGGCTCGGGGTAGGAATGTCTTTAGTTGCCAGTCAGATGATAAAGGCGAAGTTGTTCTCCCATGAGTGGGTCGATCTGAATAAATTTGCTAGAATACTTTCGAACTTGGAGGAGGGCAAGGAAGCGTAGGATAGCGATGAAGAGGATGGAGGGTCTTTAAATGTTTGACTCGTCTTCGGCTTCGCCTGTAACTTTAAAATAAGTCTTTTTTTTTTTTTTGAACACTTGTAAGGAGACATATAGGAGATTCTTTGTAAAGAAACACATAGAAGCTTCTTTGTAAAGAAACACATAGAAGACTCTTTGTAAGTTTTCAATCATTAAATAAAACAAAGCTTTTGATCAATTTTCATCTTCATTTCTCGCATTTACCTTTACCATATATTTTAGTTTCCCTGTGATAAATGCTTGTGATGATTGATGGATCAATTTTTTTAAGAATGTCTTCAGTCAATTTAGCTAAGTTATTGTCTGGCTCAAGACTTATGCTTCCCGGGTTTTTGTTCCTTGGTTAGGTTGCCGCCTTAATTGCATCTTACGCCAGACGTATTAAGTGGATTTATCGCGGCCTTCATGGGGGTAACCCTCAAGACTTTCTACTGGGGTGATTCTTATGCTACCCACTGTAGATCTTGTCATTAATGGTTAGGAAATTACTGCAAAAGCTTTACCCACTTTGAGCTTGAAAACATAGGATTTTATGATGCATGAGCATTGTGTGTCAGTTCTTGTGTATTTTGTCGATCGGACGTTAATCATCGCTATCGGTCAACTTTCGATCTCACGTTTATCCTTCATTTTCGGTTTTAAAAATTCTTTATCAATTTGACGTAGTGCATCGTTATCGATTTTGAAAATATTGGTCAATTAGATGTCATGTGTTGTTATTAGTTTTGGAAAATCTTTGTTGATCGGACGGCTTATGTTGCTATCGATTTTGTCGCTCGAGTGAAACCACTATTGACGGATTGATTCTAGTTCCCCGGGTGTTGGTTGGACCTAGGATTGTGCGCATAATTCAAAAAATTTTACTTAAATATTTTTATGAACTTCACAATAAAATACAAGGGAATGATAACACATTCTCATTGTTAAGTCTGGCACTGGTTAGGTTGTTGGACTTGAATCCCTCGGTAGTACACTCTATCGGTCACTTGGTAATCTCAGTGCCTTCATCAGTCTTCAAGGAGAGTTCAAGCCGAGCAACGAGGATTGTGTCTCAGCTTCCGACATTCTGCTTGGTCGGCTCTCTTTTGTGGTGCGCACTTAGTTCGCTCTATTTTGAATGATGTTGGGGAGGAATTGTATCCTTCTGTCGATATGTGGTTGTTGGCTAGTTCCAACGATTTGATCATCTTCGATCACTGCAAGCCTAGTGCGTATCATAATGGTCCTTCATTCAGCCCTTGAGCTAAGGAAACATGAGCTGCTGCGGATTTCAGGTCCTGCACTTCCAACATCTTCTAGAAGTGGGTGATGAACGAGTGAATGCTCTCATTCAATCCCTATTAGATTTATAGGAGGGCCTATGAATTCTTTTGTGGCTTTGTTTAAAGTCAACAAATGACGCAATCACTCCAGTGACAATGCATTGAACAACCTGAGGGCTGACTCCCTTAGCATGGTAAAGAAAAGATGACATTACAGTATGTGATCCTCAGCAGACACACAGTCAAATCTAACAAGGCCATGTGGTCAGTCAGATCGGTCCTACCCTTATAGGACTCTATTGTCGGGATTTTAAAACTCTCTAGGGGCACGACCTCAGATATTTGCTGAAAGAATGCATTCTTTAGCTGACAGGGCACTGCATTATGCCCGAATTGATGTTGGTCGATCAATGCCGACCCAACACTAGCGAAGTACTGGGATTGTTCTTCTTTTTCCAGAGTTAAGAGGGGCTCTTTGGCCATTGGGTGTCGATCCTTTCTCTCGGGGACACTGCTCTTTTCCTCGAGTCAATGCATCTCTGATTGAATCCAATGCTTGATCCTTCAGCTTCTGGATCTGTTGTTCACGAACTCTCTTATGCACTCCATATTACTGGTAGCTTTATTGTGAGTTTCTTCTCTTTGAGCTGCTCTACTTTTTGTATGTGACATGATTCATGCTCACTGTACTTTTTAGGATGTTTAACCCTGATTTGTCCGTGAATCACTCCAAAGGAATAGACCATAAGTCAGGAGAGAGACAGAGAGAAGAGCGAATAGTAATACGTCATGTCTATCATGCCATTCTCATAAAATGATTTCCCTATTTATATAGAGAGGAGTACAATATGGTGATGTTACATTTTTGCACTTCTTTTAATGAGGGTTGTACATGATATTTTAAGTATTTTACAAGTATGAGCCTATTGCTCGGATGCAATTTGACTCATTCGACTGAGCTCGTATGGCTTCTGCTTGACAAGGCCTATTTGATCGGATGGGTTTAGTCAGTGTCGCAGGTTGAATAAGCTCCATTGGCTTTGGATCGACATGATTGGTTTGGTCAACTAGACTTGGTCGGCATTGTCAGTCGACTGATATAGTCTAGCTGTCGACTCTTGATTCTCGGTGAAGAACTCTTGTCGGTTGAGCAACATTAGACTATCGAGCAGAGTGTGAATCACTGTAACCCGATAGGTAGTTCGCTATTCAATGAGGAGGGCCTAAGGGATAGCTATATAACTTTTTATTCTATTGTTAATTATTGATCCCTAATGTGGTGCCTCAGGAGCGTTGGTGGGAAGATTGGTGATATTGTGGGTTTGCATTTTTTTTCAGAAAGGATTTATCGGAAGGTAGATTGTCGCCTTCGATCGGCTTTCTTGCAGTTGTTGGCTTGAATATCTCTTTATCTCGTTTCTAACCAAACGGCTCAGATTCTGCTGCCTCAGTGACTAGATTAGCTTTGTTTTTGTTTTCTCTGGCCCCAGACGGCTGCATCCGATCGGATAAGTGGGTCTCTAGTCTTTAGTCGGTCGGCCCTCCTTTGTTATGTTCTTTTTTTTTGGATTGTTAGATCTCCTCATAATTAATGCTTACATATTTTTTATAAACATATTTTTTTTTATTGATTCTCTTACTTCTTGAAAGAGACGCTACGATAAGAATGAGATAATTTAGTGTAAAAAGTAGATAGCATTTATTTTTTAATGAATGGTTTAATAATTGAACTCTATTGATTGGATCTTGTATTTAGGGCATGATGGAACTCTTTGGCATTTCATATTTGATGCATCTCTTCTCATCTGAATCAGCCGGCTGTCAAGCACTGTCATGGAGAACATGTTGAATCTTTTGATTGATCCCCCCCCCCCCCCACCTTTTGGGAAACTAGAGGAGCGGTACTGCTTGGAAATTGAAAAGAAGAAGAAAACAGCAGCCAAGAAGAGAAAAGCAGTCTCACCTGTGGATCATTTGAGGTCGTCTGATTCGTTCCTCGGTCCTCAGCAAAGAAAAGTTTGAGCGACTAGCCTGGACATCGATTCTTTGGCTCAACCTTCTACTGCAGCACGAGACCTACCGACTGAATAGAGTGTTAGTGCTCTACCGCTACCTTGGATTCAAGAAGTTGTTGGTGCTTTGTCGCCGTCTGGGATGCAGGCTACGTGTGCTCTGTCGTCACTCGCTTACATCGTTTGAGTGAGACCTACTCCTTGGTATGAGGAATCTCAGTTTTTCTTGTTAGGTTTTAATTTTTTTCTTTTTTTTTTGGGCCTTCTTTATTTATGTCGTCTTTTGATGCAGCTGGCTTGTTGAACCTGGGTGATGACTAGCCTCCGACACACGTCGGTGAGAATCTGACCGCAGCACCAGTGGCGGCTGCACAAGCGCTGACAAAGAGCATCTGACCCTTGACTGAGGATGGAGGGATTGACCCCCTGGGCAATCCATGCGTGATTTGTGGGGAAGCAACTAATGGACGTAAGACATCTCTCAAATCGCTGGCTCGCAACCTGGACGAGATCAAGAACTCCTTCGCTCAGTCGGCTGGGATTCAATGAGAGGAGGAGATGCATGAGCTGTTAGCCCGTGTGGAAAGAATGGAGAGGATGGAGGAGGAGATGTCTTTCTTCGCCAGGAACTGTCAGAAGTCCATAATAGTTCCCTCATACAATGGGCTCAAGCTGAGGGGGATCGGGTGAACAGGTTTAAGTTTAGGGGAGAAGTTGTATATTGAAGGCTGCTTTGGAAAGAACTTGTCTTAGCTGAAGTGGCAGATGATCACCTGGTAAAATATTTCCTCACAAACTAATTATCGAGCGTTGTTTGTAATGTCTCCTTTTGCAAGAAAAAAATTTTTTTTTTTCTCGAATCCTATGTTGACGTGATTTTTTTGTCAGTTTATTTTTGAAATTATTGTACGATTCCTTTTTTACATATGTGTGACAGTTCCACTTTTTTGTGTTAACTTATATTTACAGATAAGGGTTTCGATTGATGCTACGATTTTACTAACTTTTTCTCTTCGCTTTTCCTCGTTCTCTCAATTTTCTATTCTTTGTGTATATTTCAATGGCTCCAAAATACTCTCTAAAAGCTTTTGGGTCAATCGTCACGACCGAACGATCGACGACAACCCAAGGGGAAGTGGACCGGTTGCAGGATGTCTGCGCCTATGATTCCTCCATCAGGCTTTGGTTCGCCGGAGAGCGCAACCGAGCGACCACTCCACATGGCCCCGGCCTCATCTTTTACAAAGACAAAGTCTGCTTCGGCTTGAGGTTGCCTCTCTGTCATGAGTTGGAGGCCATCTTTAGCTATTATGAAGTCATTCCCACCCAGATCCTCCCGAACTCCATTCATTTTATCATGATTTTCGTCATCTTCTGTTGTTGGTCAGGAATTCCGTGGTCGAGATAGCTCTTCACGTGCCTATTCTCGTTCTAGGTTACTAGCAGTTTGCCTCTCTCTATTACAGCTGCTAGAGATGGAGAATAATGTGAAAGGCTGGAAGCTAGTGTTCAGCATCGATTCTTCTCCATCGAGCTGGAACACTCAGAGTGTTCCGTCCAGGCTGGAACACCCTAAATTGAAATTGATTAATGTTTAACTAGATATAATTGAAATTAATCAGCTTTGAATCGACTTGGATTAAAGTTTTATAACATATCATATTATATGCATCAAATGTTTTATATGTATATTTATTTCTAGCAAACCCTGGGCATCTAACACAGTTGTATTTCCCATTACATCCAAAGCTGAGATCTAAAGTTTGAATTATGCAAAGAATATTTGTATATTCATGTCAAGTCAATCTTGATGTCATCTCAGAATGGATTTTACCTTCATGATAGAGCTCAAAATCTACTCGATGGAGTCAAATTTGCGACATCAAATTTCGTGCATATTTATATCTACAACTATGAATGCTGACTTGTGATGCTCCATGTTGGCATTTTGACTTGGCAGATCCAATTCGAAGGCCTGGCAGAATTAATGAAGCAGGTCTGATTCAGTGTAAAATGGATGGTTCTGAGCAGTCTGGATCAAGCCCAGGATTGGAGAATTCAATCATCCCTGCTGCTGGAAGGTCAGACATTGATCTAGAAAAGGGCAGTGAAACTGAAGTGCTAACTTGTGAGGAGTTTCTGCGCCTTGAGGAAGGGAAGAAGGATCTATTAGGACAGATTGTTGATGGTGAAAAGGAAGCTTATAAGATTTATTGTGATTATGCTCATTATGTTGGATTCAGCGTTCGAAAGGGAAAGAATGCTTACTTTCTGGGAACAAAAAATATCAAAGCAAAGGAATTCCTTTGCTCAAAGGCTGGTTTCAAGGAAGATGAGCCTGAAGCTACTCACAGTAAACTTGAGAGTAGGACTGGGTGCAAGGCCATGGTTAAATTCGAGGTTGATGAGAATGGAAAGTGGAGAGTCTCTCGTTTGGTTGCGGAGCATAATCATGAACTGGCTAAGCCTGAAGAAAGACATTTGCTGAGATCGGCACGTTCAGTTACATCTGCAAAGATGAGTAGTGTGTTCAGAACTTTGCTGGATGCTGGAATAAAGACAACAAAAGTAAGTGCTTATCTTTTTGACGAAGGTATCCGTATCGAAAATGTTAAGCT
The DNA here is from genome assembly GCF_001263595.1 of Phalaenopsis equestris. NCBI lineage: Eukaryota > Viridiplantae > Streptophyta > Magnoliopsida > Asparagales > Orchidaceae > Phalaenopsis > Phalaenopsis equestris. The sequence goes on along the minus strand of NW_018164714.1, from coordinate 378,525 downwards.
TTCGAGGAAGGAAGGGCAGGAGCTTATAAACTCTCGAAGGTTGATGGAGATTGAGCCTGGAGACTCACAAAGCTTGGTAAATCTATTTAAGGAAAGAGCTGCACAAGATGCCATGTTTTTTTGGGATATACAACTTGATAAAGAGGGTAAGCTAACTAACTTTTTTTGGAGAGATGGTAGGTCTAGAATAGATTATGACTGTTTTGGTGATGTTCTGATCTTCGACACAACTCACAGATTGAATAAGTACATATGCTCACCATTTCTAGGGATTAATAACCATGGGCAGACCATCATGTTTGGGGCTGCTTTTTTAATGGATGAGATGACAGAATCCTTTGTGTGGCTTTTTAGTGCATTTTTGAAGTCAATGAGTGACAAGCTACCTATCACAATATTTACAAATCAAGATGAAGCAATGGATAAGGCGACAGAGATGGTATTTTCTACAACACATCATCATTTTTGCGGGTGGCACATCTCAAAAAATGTGCCTTCTCGCGTGCATAATTTTAATTCTGACAAAGAACTCAAGGGCCTTTTTAATAAATGTATGCAAGAATGTGATTCAGAGATTGAATTTGAAGAAACATGGCGGAACATGCTGGTTAAAGGAAACCTCGAAAGCCATGAATGGCTCAAATACTTGTACGAAAGCCGTCGAAAATGGTCTAATGCATTCAATAAAGATGTCTTTGATTTGGGAATCAAATCGACGCAGCGGACCGGGATCAATAACAATGTATTGAATGTTGTACCTAACACGAGCTCTCTCACAAAATGTTTCCTTCAAATTGAGAAGTTGCTGCATGGTTGGCGCCAAAACGAAGCTAACGAAGATTTCAATTGCAATCAAAGCATGCCCCCGCGTGCAATAAAGCAAAGTCCTTTTTTGAGGCATGCTGCACAAGTTTATACACACAAAATGTACAAGTTATTTGAGAGGGAGTTTCTTGATGGGGTTGGTGGTGGACTCCTTTTTAAAGAGTTTCCATGTGGAGGCACCTTGTACCAATTCAAAATGAAGATGCATGATGATGAGGGTCTAAAGGAATGGATTGTGAATCTTGACACATTATCCATGGAGGTTGAGTGCTCTTGTAAGAAGTTTCAATCAATGGGGATTTTGTGTTCCCATGCTTTAAGAGCATTTAGTTTGAAGAACATTGCTAGGTTACCAGATAAATATATTGTGAAAAGATGGACCAAAGAAGCGAGGAAACGGATATATAGTTCTGGGCAAAATGGGACTTCTCAGCAGGGCCATATGGAGCCTGAATCCATTTATCTGAATCGTGTCAGTCGATACTGCTACGAACTTGCTACGAGAAGCCAGCAGTATGCAGGTGCAAGAAAAATTTTATTAAATGCTTTAGAAACTGCTGAAAAGAGCATTGACAACTTTTTCAGGTAACAATGTTTAGCTGATGCTAATTCAGACAAAAGGTTGAAAAGATCGAGTAAGCTCTTGCCGCCGTGTTGAAATGAAATTATCAGTAGCTAGTTTTTTTACCTGTCTTCTTCTTCTCATGTAGGGGAAGAGAATGATGCAGGAAATCAATTTCACCATGGTGAAACAGCTCGTAGTATCTTGCCTTCTTCTGTAAATATCATGCTACCCCAATACTGGAGCTCCCTAGATGATGTTAACCTACCTCAGCCGCAGAACGTAGAGGGCAGGCTTACAGGGGTTTCTGCAATGTTGGATGCCTTCATCTGATTTTAATGCTCCATGACTTCAGCCATAGTTACAGAAGTGTTTGATGTGTTGTTAATTGTTCATTAAAGAATGAATATAAGTTACTAAATCAAATGAATGAACTGATAAAGGTAAGACACATGATCTTTCATTTTTTTTTTTTTTCTATCTTCTATGTGGACATAACACTTAATATTGTCAGCTGTAAAATCTGTTTTGTTGTTCTTTAGAAGAGAAGCATAAAACTAAGTTAAGTGCTTAAGTGGATGGTTGGCTTGACACTTAGAGACAAATGTGAAACGAATGTATTTGTGAAAGGGTTGGTGTAGCTTTAACGACATACAATATTAGAGAGTCGTCTTAGGGTTTGGTCACATTAAACATCGACCATCTGATGATCTGGTTAGGAGAGTAGATACTTTAGATTCGACTTATGCTAAGAAAGGTAGAGGTACACCTATAAAGACTTATGGCATGTTGTATAAAAAATAATCTTAATTTATTAGAATTAAATGAAAATATGACACTTAATAGGACACAATGGAGAAAAAATATTCATGTACAATGGAGAAAAAATATTCATGTACCGGCCCCACTTAATGGGATAAAGGCTTGTTGTTCTTACTAACGTATGAAATATTCTTTTGTTATATTTGTAGAGTAAGATCATTTTTTAAATATTAGATATGGCCCTATCATTCATTAACTACATATTTCCAAAAATTAGGCTTCAGTTTTTTCCTTAAAATTCAAATTTGGTAAATTGACACATTTTTTGAACCCCTATTTATTGGATAAGTTGGTATATATTTGTATCTATTTTGCAAAAATTTAGAAACTTTGGCTCGGGCTCTTCGTCGGGCTTTCATTGACTCAATTTTGGCATTGACTTCTTATTATATAACTCCACCATTAGGCGCATAATATAGCTTGAAAATTAAGCATTTTGAATGCTTTCACTGAGGAAAAAATCATGGGAATTAAAATCAATATTAGGTGTGGATGCAACTTGCAGCTAAATCTGATCAAATTTATTGCTTATTTAATTGGCTATTCATGTTGCTTATTTTTTGTTAATGATTTTAATTATTATATAAATCAACAACATTCATTATGATAACATATTTATAGTAACTTTATCTAACATTTTAATTTAGATCACAATTATGTGCTCAGTTACCTAAGCTCATGTATGCACAAAATTTTTTATTCCCCTCCTACATAGTCCCTTCACCCCATTCATTCTTTTAGTGGATCAAATGCAAAATAATAATAAAAATAATAGGATTTGATGCCATATGATGTCTCATTTGCCATTAAAAGGGTTCTACAAGTTCTAAGGTTTAAACCACAACATAATTAGCATCAACCAATTATGTGTGGCAGTGTTTGATATTCAATGATCATCTCCATGATATTTGACTATGCTAAATTGTGAAGTATTTTTTTCAAGCATATAGTTAACATTTTTGCAACAATTATTTACTTGAATTCAGTAGCTTATTTGCTATTTGTCTTGATGAATAAATATGTTTTTGAAATTTGATAATTTTATTCATTTGTTTATTTATTAACAAACTATCTTGGTATGATTTGGTAGTAGGATTGGCTAAGTTAGACTACTGCAAGGATCATTTATATATGAATTGTCAATTTGGAAGGAAGACTCATACATCAATTAGTCCTGAGAACCAAATTTCTACCTATAGATCCTTAGAGTTAGTACATGATATGTCATCAAGAAATTTATATGAAAATACATGAATCTCAATGCATTTTGGTAAAAGATCTTTTAAATTCAAATTCAAGATTTTCTAAGCTCTGATTTCAAGAAATTTATATTTAAATTGAGCATCTCAACAATCTAACCCTCGTGACGTTGAAGGCGATCCAATTCGAGTCCAAATAAGCCTAGATCAAACACTTAAAGTCTTGTTGAAGGCTTTGGTGCATCAAGTGAAATGCTAACTAATCTTCAATTTTAGCACACTTATAGTCATCTCAAGAAACTTGACGAGAGGAATCCAACGGCCTAAGAACATCTAATTTTTAGATCATTAAAACACCTAAATATTAAAAAATATAATATGATTAAGGAAATCAATGTGGATCATCTTATGAAGTTTTTTGAGATTTTAGCTAAATTTACTATAATACTCTCAAAAATTATAAATAGGCCCTCCATTCTTCACTTGAAATTGGGGAGAAAAAGAGAAGAGTGAGCAAAATAATTAATTTATAACTCATGAAAAGAAGTGCAGATGAGTAACCACCAACCATTGTCAACTAACACAAGCAATTATGACAACCAATTATGGTTGTTTTAAGCACCAATTATAACCAGCTAAACATATTGTAGCCACCATCTATGTCTTTTATATGTAACTATGACTTTGGTAGCCATTGCCTATTACGATTTTCGTATTTTGTATTTAAAAGTTCATTATGTTAAGATTATCATTAGTTCAATTTATTAGGGTTTGTGAAGGTGTATTTTAAGGATTTTAAGATTTTAAAATTTTAAAGTTTAATTAAGATTTTAATTTATTAATTAATTTAATTAGGGTTATTAGATCGATTGTAGGAATTAAAACACCTAAAGCCCAATTAAACCCAAATTGAACTAATTATAATCTTAGCCTAATGGCCATTTAAATACAAAAATTAGTGGTTTAAAGTGAATTTAAGGATTGAATTTATTAATTAATCCAAAGTTTAGGTTAATTAGGTCGTTTGGGGCGAAATTAGGGAAAAACTTAAATTAGGCTTGAGAAAATTTCAAGAAAAATCTCAGAGGTCCCCAGGAACATGAGAAATCATCTCAAGGAAATTGGATATGATTTGGTAATTAATTTAAGTGTAAGTTGTTTTTTTTTTTATGTTTTAGGTAATTTTGAAATTAAACCTGAACTACTCATCCAATTTTAAGGCATTTTATTTCCCTTTTTTATGTTTTAGGTAATTTTGAAATTAAACTTGAACTACTCATCCAATTTTAAGGCATTTTATTTCCTAAGTATTGCTTTGTTATATGAGCATTTTCAATGTTTTTTGTATTTTTTATTTTTTATAGTTTTTTCATTTGTTATGATTTTTTAAAGTTTATGTGATTAATTAAGTACCACGTCACTAGTGTGCTTTCCCTAATCACCTTATTCCGCATCACTCGTACGCCTTCCATGTCTAGTGGCTCCGTGGTTAAGGGATTTGGACCTACGGGTGTGCCATTTAACAAAATAATGCCATCACTATTGTCCATTCTAAATAGAGAAAATGAGCAACAATGATTTCGCCTTTTTCGTCTGGCAGAGCACAAACATCATCCACACTCATAGACTAATATGAGCAATCAAAGAATCAATCCTTGGATTTTCTTGATCCAAAAGGATCAGAGACCTATGGAGAAGGTTCTAACCTACTCGTTTTGTCCATAGACCTAGGGGGAAACTTTATGTTCCAAAGCTGAAAATACAAGGGGGTGATGAGAAGGACACCTGCAGAAAAGATAAGGCTGAAAGAATTGGTTAAACATGAAGCATGAGGAGGAGATGACAACCAAGTTTGCTTCAGATGGTGAGCTCGAAGATGCACAGGTTAATTTGGCGACTAATGCCTAGTACCGGAATGGTTGGTTTGCTTTGTAGATGCATTGGAAAGCTTAAAGAGGAGAAGAAAATCTCGGTGAGTTTGCCTAAGTGTGTGGATTCAATTGCCCATTATAATTGGGAAACCCCAAGCTCTTATGAGAGATTCAAAATTCCTAGTCCTATCAAATCCCTTTCGACGGAGCATAAGGGTGGTCAGGGGTAGCTCAAGCGGGCTTCTCCCTCACTAAGGGAGACATAGTGAATTAGTCAGAAGGTTGTACTAGTCAGTTCAAGCAGTTGATCTAAAAGCTACTTGGCTCAATGAGGGCTCAATTTTGGTCAGCCCAGTGGTCCTGAGTACTGGGTTAGTTGGTTTAGTTAGCTTATCTGATGAATTCACTCTGATTGCACATATGATCCTTCAATGGTGTGCTTGAGCTTTAGATAAGAAGGAGATGGCTACTTAGATTTCAGCAATATAGCACACAAAAAGTGCTCTTAGGTAGATTCAAAGATGCTTGGGTGAGGCTTAAGTTATGTTATTAGGAGGCTTAGGCTTAAGTATGTTTAGCCTTGGTTGAGCCTTTGAGTTAGTGAAGTTTAAGTTAAATTTTAAATTAGTTATATCTTAGGTTGGAATTACTTATCTCTTCGGCTTAGTTTAATTATGCTAAGTTTGGTGTTCTTATGTGTGTGGGCACACGTGTGTATGTTGCATACATTAAATATATACATACATATATATACATACATATACATATGTATACTATATATATATATATATATATAAGGATACATGTATCCTAAAGTTGTCGACTGATGCACATACTGCCATGGCTATATATGAGGATTTTCATCATCATAATGTGGTTAGATGAGGAAAGCTCATTTGGGGGAAGGCACTCACTCCTTCTATGTCTTTCTTTTTGTGGAGGCATTTTTGAAATTTACTACCTTATGATGATATTTTAAAACTTAAAGGATTTGAGGTTTGCTTCACAATGTTTACTTTGCAGGAGGGAGGAGAAAAATGCTATTCATATTTATTTTAGATGTCCTTTTGCATTAAATATATGGAGGCTGGGAGTATTGTTTCATATCTTTGTTTCTTCTGCTTGGGGGGATGATTGTTGCTTATCCTGGAATCTGGAGGGCAAGCAAAACCATTTTTTAGCAATATTATCTTTTATCACTATGTGGTTCTTGTGGATGGCAAGGAATTCAAATAAGCATGTGGGTGGTAACATTAGAGAGCAAATTGTGATAGCTAAAATTTCGACATATGTTCATAAGATTAAATTTTGCTCTTTTAAAACCTTCTTTTTTAGCGGTATTTCCTTTTTTAATGCTAAGGAAAATGCTTTTAGTTGATAGGGGGAGAAGACAACCCAAAATGATTTTCTGGTATAAACCTTTTAAAAATGTGGTTAAAGTAAACACTGATGGCAGCTGGGGTGGAAGTCATGCTAGTACTAGGGGTATTTTCAGGGATTGTAATGGAAGTTGTTTGCTTTACTTTGCTTTCCCATGTGTGACTGAAAGTCCTCTGAGGCTGAAATATAGGTTATTTGGTTAGCTGTTAATATTGTTGCTTGTGCTCATTGACAAAATTTATAGGTTGAGGTGGACTCAGTTCAGTTACTAGAATATCTTCAAGGGAGAAAGGCAGCTACATAGAATTTGGTTGTATGTATTTGTAAGATAGTTAAAATTACTGCTAACCTTAATTTTATTTGGAGTTTTGTTTACAGGGAATGGAACAAGCCTGCACACTGGTTGGCTAGAAGAGGTGCAAAGTCTAATGAAGTTGTTGTGGGGAGATGTTCTCTTCGAGAGCTACAAAGGTTGGTGCATGGAGACAAGTTATGTATTCCTTATTTAAGAAAGTAGGAATTATGTGCTTAATTCATTTGATTTTTTTGGATATTGGCTCATTTTTTTGGTAGAGTGAGTTGTATATTGTTGTAGGTGGAACCTTAGGTTTTATTTTGTGTGAGTTACTTTGGATTATAGAAGGATCTACCTCTAATTTTTGTAAATTTTACCTGATATCAATAAAATTTCTTACGAGATTATATATATATATATATATATATATAAGCATCACTTATATATAAGCAAAAATTACAAAATATGTGGGGATCAAATATAGGGAAGATCAAGCAAATCCCCCTTAAGCAAAAGAGAAAGAGAAACATAGGGAAGTTTATCTGAAAAAACAAGGTGAGAGGAAGCAGCATGCTTAGCCAACCAATCAACAAGCTGATTTCCTTCTTTGGGCATGAAAAACCACTGAGCATTAAAAACCCCTGAATCAACTGAACAACCTACTTTAGTTGAAGTTAGATTTGCCAATGAGAATAAACATGAGAAGTGCAGCACTACCAAAGGATTAAGGAATCCATTTTCACAATCATATTATGTCAATGCGGGGATGAGGCCAGTTTGATAGTTGTAAGCAGAACTTCATCTTCAGCTTGGAGAGGGGAGGTAATACAGATAGAAGAAGCAATCATCAGTGGAGTAGTTGCAGCATAATTGTTAAGAACACCACCAACCCGAGCATTCTCAAGAGTAAAATTACCATCAATATAAACTTGATCCAACCCTTTTGTGGTTGTTTTCATTATTTCTTTCTTTTTTCTTTAGTTTTCAGCTTTACTATTGTCGTATGATTTTCTTTTCTGATTAAATCTCTCTTCTAGATCATATTGATGATTTGGAGTACGGAGGAATCAGAAAATGAGGAACATATAACGATGGTAGACAAATGAGAGAGAGAATGTGGAAAACTTTCATAAAATAAATTTAGCGTGATAACCCAAGAGCATACGTCCAAAATTGGAACATACCTATGAAAGAAATCCACAACAAGAGATTCAACTGCCCAAAGGGATGCATCTCTTTAGTGACCCAAGAGCATACGTCCAAAATTGGAACATATCCACGAAGAAGACCCTATGAAAGAAATCTACAACAGGAGATTCAACTGCCCAAAGGGATGCATCTCTTTAGTTAATTACATCTTGGTGGATGCCCAAGAATACTCTCGATTAAAGGAGTCCTACTTAAACTTATATGATTACTAATAAAGGGGTCACAAATTACGGTTATGTCATAAGAGCATCCTGATGCCTTCAAAGCTTGTGTCAATCCATGTGGGCAGAGAGTGAGCCCATAACGATCCCATACGGATGGCAGCATATTGGTGATCGGGGCATATGAAATAATTGGGTCATCCTATAGGGTCCACACTATACTTCCAATGCCTGACCGAGCTATAAGGGTAGAGGGTGAATCACTATATCCTAAATGAGCAGTGGTCTATCCATAATCGGGGCCTATGAGATGAAATCAATGAAACCTCAAAGAGAGCAACAAGGCTCAAAAGTTGTACCAAAGGAAGGGTGGAGTAATCCTAATCAGGTATAGATAGATGGGTCAGGATTCAACGAATTCGTCATCCCATACTATTAGGACCCCAAGTCTACCTGGTCGTGAAGCTAGTTGACGCAACACAACTGAAGACCCCCTTGTCAGCAAGCTGTGAATTGTGTCGTCCAAGAGAACCTCTATAGCCCTAAGGTCAAAAAAAGGAGACTCTAATCCTATGACCCTATGTAAGTAGGAAGAGCACATATATCTGCCCAAGTGGCGAGGATGTTGCTGGAGTGCGAAGAGAAGAGAGGTACGGCCACAAGACTGTGACGCTCTCATAAAGGAGTTACTCATCGTCTGGGGCGGGAAGCCTCTATATAGCCTTAAGGTCAAAAAAAGGAGACTCTAATCCTATGACCCTATGTAAGTAGGAAGAGCACCTATATCTGCCAAAGTGGCGAGGATGTCGCTGGAGTGCAAAGAGAAGAGAGGTACGGCCACAAGATTGTGACGCTCTCATAAAGGAGTTACTCATCGTCTGGGTCGGGAAGCCTCTAAAACCCTAACATACTAGAAACCCACCTAAGTAGAAATCTATGTTGAGTCAGTCAGGTTGGAGAAACACGGGAAATTCTCCTTGGGACATGTGGAATGATGTAGTTATCTAAACAAGCACGAAGGTACGATTAACTTTTATCATTTTCCCAACATATCGTGAAGGAATCTTATGATAGGAAACCTTCGTGGTTTGAGGAACGACAAATTTCATGAGAATTTTTGTTCTTTATACCTCAATTTGATTTTGTCCTTACCACCCAATGGATGAAATTGCCGACGCAAATGCGAGATTGTTGAAATCCAGATTTTGGGCTTTAGGAGCTAGAATCTGGTAGGTTATGCTCTTGGATTCGTAGAGGGATCGCAAAGCACCTAATCTTATGTGTCTTTCCTCTAAGCACAACAATCCTAAGACTTTAGAACTCTAATATCCAGATCTAGGGGCTATAAAAAAGTAAGAACGAAAGTTTGAAGAAATCTCACCGTCGCGAAGGTTGAGGAGGCGTTCTCTTTAGTTGCCCACACTCTATCTTCGGTGGGAAGAAGTTCTCCTTATCACAATAGAAAGAGTTATCAACATTTAACATAGCGAGTCATGCCCGGTGGAAGGAAAGCTAAGCAAGAACCTATATAAATTATGATTAGATAAATTATTACAGCTCCTCTCTGTTAGACATGGCTCCCTGCAAGAAGAACGCTCCTAACAAACTAGTGTGCATGTCTCACGCTCAATAAATACACAAAAAGCACAAGAAAGTGATATCTACCTAGGGCAACCAAACCAACAGTAAACTACAGCAAGGACATTAAAAATACTACCTAGCACCCTAGTCCTAGCCTAGCACACCATCTAACGCATTGTGTCCTAGTCACAGCATCAAAGTGAGTGCAAGGTAAAGGTAAAGAGGCTAGCGTACCTTTTAAGCTATAAAAATACTACCTAGCACCCTGACCTTATCCTAAGGATCCTAGATTTCTAAGTGGTGCCACTAGATACAATTTTGTAAAACTTAAGTTTCAAACGGTTGACTTTATGTATGGTCTAAGCTATAAAAGCAAAGAGTTTAAAAAAAAAATTGAAAATATGATGCATATAAGTAATTAAAAAATATAAATTTTTATACTTTAAAAAATATCCTAAGAAAGGAAAAGCCTGAGTAGCGCCTATTAAACCCTTAGAACCTTAGCACAACATATGTGTGTCAATCACGAGGCGGTAGCTAGTATTGCCTGCCTAGATATCCCTGCAGACGATACTTGCTACTACATCGTGATCGGCAAAGGGTCACTCAGCTAAGGAGTTTCACTAGTCATTGAAATGATCGACAATGCACATGCGAATGCAGAGTGATCCAGTGCACTATAACCACTTCGTTGAGTCTAAGGAGATGATGAGATAGCAAATATTCATCACAAGTATATGGTGGTGTATACTAGTGACGAATGTGCTGAAAAGCAAAGATGCACATGCAAGGCACGACACACAAGCGACATTGTGCTTGGTCGACTATGGTATAAGATGCCATGAGGGAGAATTACACCTTGCTCCAATAGAGACAAACACACATGCAAATGACAGCTACATACAAGGTATGGTGCACCATACAAACAAACTAGCATGTGTCTCGTGTGAAGGAATGTGCTCGTGACAGTGTTGGATGTTGTCACGGGAGATAGGTAATATGACTCATGTGTCAGATTGGTTCAGAGACCTTTGGAGTGTGACCCGATTTTAATGAGAATCATGTACCCAAGTGCCTACGACAATTTGAAGCAGTGTCGTAGGAGGTGAAAGTGTGTGCAAGGAGCAGTGACTTGAGATGATACATCTGGCAGTCTGAGGTGAAGCCACAAGAGGTGTAAGAGTGTGCAACGAGCAGTGACTCGAGTGCAAACCACAAGCATATGAGGTACGAACATACAGTATCTTATGCAAGCTGACATGTAAAAGTACACAATTGCAAATGCAAACACAAGTGATGTGATGTATAGTGACATAGGAACGTCGAGGTGGGCACAAACACCCACCATGAGTATCTGGGGGCAAATGCTTGTGGGTGCACCATATAGTGCAAAGTGCAAATCCGTTCATGCAAACAATATGAGATAAGCATGTAATGTAGCAATCAGGTAGAGTTGATCGATATGATCGGGCCGGTGGAGGTCGATTGATCGAGTCGGTGGAAGTGCTTGAGTGAGTTGATCAGACCGGTGGCGGTTGATCAGTCGAACCGATGGAAGTGGTCGAGTGGGTTAGTGGTGGTCGATCAATCTAATTGATGAAGATGGTCAGATGAACTAATTGCAATGAAGACAAGCTCGTTCTAACGGCTATACAGGTTTTCCTATAGGAAAAGTAATGGGGCGAAGCTGGCTTCGATATAAAGCGATCAATCTAATCTAATTGATGAAGATGGTCAGACGAACTAATTGTACTGGTGGTGGTTGATCGGTCGAACCGATGAAAGAATTCGAGATTGATCGGGTCAGTGGTAGTCTATCGATCGAATCAACGAAGATAATCATACAACTGATCAGATCGATGGTGGTCGATTGATCGAAGTGACAGAAGTTTTTGATCAAGGGATTAGGCCATGCGGTCGATCGAATGAGTCGGCGAAAATGGTTGGACGAAGGACAAGACCGGTGGTGGTCGATCAGTCGAACCGACAAAAATTGTCGATCGAATTAATCGAGCTGGTGGCGATCAATCAATCTAAGTGACGAAGATGGTCAAATGAACCAATTGAACCGGTGATGGTATATCAGTTGAAGCGACAAAAACGGTCAATCATGTCGATCGAGCAGTGGCGATCAATCGAACGAGTCGGCATGGAAGGGGTGGAAGGGTCGATCGAACCGATAGCGTGGACAGTCGATCGACGAAACACACACAAAAATATGGGATTTTTGGTGCAATTTCAAAATCTCATGCAATGCACTCGACATAGATGCAAACAAATACAAAATGAGAGCCAACTATGCTCAACGACAAACCAAACTAATCCTAGCAAAGTCACGAGATCCTAAGGTAGGATGATAAAGAAACTTGACTGTTAATCGTCGCACGAAGCAACGATTAACTTTTGTCATTTTCCCAACATATCGTGAAGGAATCTTATGACAGGAAACCTTCGTGGTTTAAGGAACGACAAATTTCATGAGAATTTTTGTTCTTTATACCTCAATTTGATTTTGTCCTTACCACCCAATGGATGAAATTGCCGACGCAAATGCGAGATTGTTGAAATCCAGATTTTGGGCTTTAGGAGCTAGAATCTGGTAGGTTATGCTCTTGGATTCGTAGAGGGATCGCAAAACACCTAATCTTATGTGGCTTTCCTCTAAGCACAACAATCCTAAGACTTTAGAACTCTAATATCCAGATCTAGGGGCTATAAAAAAGTAAGAACGAAAGTTTGAAGAAATCTCACCGTCGCGAAGGTTGAGGATGCGTTCTCTTTAGTTGCCCACACTCTATCTTCGGTGGGAAGAAGTTCTCCTTATCACAAGGAGAGATGCTACCTTCTTCATCCCAAGTAGGATGAAGCTCTCCTATACTTTGTAACGCAGCCTCCTCAAGCAAAGCTCCTCACACGCTCAAAGAAAGCGTTGGAGGAATAAGGAGAACATGAGGAAAAAGAGATTTTGGTGGGGAAGAAGAGGAAGAAGAAGAAGCGAGGGCTTTAGGAAGCAAACCCCTTCTCCCAGTCTTCCCCAGTTCTCTTCATTCCTAGAAGAAGAAGAGGCGAGGGCTTTAGGAAGCAAACCCTTTCTCTTAGTCTTCCTCAGTGCTCTTCATTCCTAATAGAGGGTAAAGCCTAAGTGGCGCCTATTAGATCACTTGGAACCTTAGCACAACATATGTGTGTTGGTCCACGGTACAATAGCTAGTATTGCCCATCGAGGCATCCTCATGGGCAATGTTAGTTGGCTCATTGTGGGCAGCGGAGGGTCACTCAACCAGCGATCTAGCTTTGTCGATAAGACGATCGGGGAATGCACATGCAAAACTGACAGATCTAAGATGATGTGACCATCCCAAAGGAGTAGGAAAGATCGATAAAGAGACAAACATTTACCACTAGTATATAGAAGCATATACTAATAGCAAATGCACCGCCAAAGAGAAATGATTCATCCAAAACATACAATATAAGTAAAGATGAGTGTGTCGTGGAGGCAGTGATCCAGAAAATGAGTCTGTTGTGGAGGCAGTGATCCAGAGGATGGGTGTGTCGTGGAGGCATTGACCCGAAGGATGGGCGTGTTGTGGAGGCAGTGACCCGGAATGTGATTATGATTCTTGTTAGGGGAGAACCACAAAATGGGTGGGCTTGATATGCCCCCCCCCCCCCCCCCCCCCCCGCCCCCCCTGGGGCGGGCATGTGGATGGTTGAAACGAGTCTGTGGGGACAGTGACTCAAGCAAACTCAACCATGCACTTCATGATCATCCAAGATGTCATGCAAATCAAACAAGTGAGGGGATACTAGTGTGAGTGCAAATACTAGTGATGTGGGGCACTGTGACGCGAAGATGTCATGGAGCAATTCTATTGAGTGATATATTTGTGAGAGGCACAAGCACTCGTTAAGAGCATATGCTCATAAATGCACAATAGGGTGCAAGTGTGAATTTGTTAATGTAGGCAATGTTAACCACATGTGATGATGCAACATGCAGCATAAACTGTTGGTCGAACCGATCGGCTCGGTGGGTCCGATCAAACAAGCCGACGGAAAGGACCAATCGAATTGATCGGGCCTATGATGATCAATCATTCGAGTCGACGAAAATAGTCTATCATGTTAGCATGGGTGGTCGATCAACGGGGAAGGGTCGGTCAAACCAATCGAACCAATAGCGGTTGATCAGTTCAGCCAACGTAAAGGGTTGATAGAATTGATCGAGTTGGATGTGGCTGATCTTGCTAGTCAATGAAGGTGGTCAGTCACGTTGACGTGGTTGGCCGATCGACGGGGAAGGTTCAGTCGAGCCGATCGGACTGGTGGCGGGTGATCGGTCAAGCCGGTCGGGCTGGGGGGCTGGCCGATGTGGGCGGTCGATCGACGAGGAAGGGTGAGTCTGTCAGATCGATCAAACCAGTGGCGATCGATCGGTCGAGTCGATGAAAAGAAAGCATGTAAAAGTGATATTTTGATGCAATTTAAAATTTTATGCAATGCACTTGACCTAAATATGAATTCAAGTATAAAATGGAAGTTTGGTTGTGCTCAAAAATGAAGACAAGCTCGTTCTAACGGCCATACAGGTTTTCTTATAGGAAAAGTAATGGGGTGAAGCTGGCTTCGATATAAAGCGATGGAGGCCACCATTGTTTGCCCAGCACGAACAAATTTCATGAGGAAAAGTCTCAGTGGCATATGGAACGTCAAAGTCATGGAACTTTCCATTTTTTATGCCCAAATTGACGGATTTCACTCCCCTCCATCGTGGGAACAAAATCGCTGACGCGAATGCAGGGGTTGCAACAACCCCAGACGTTGGGATTTTGTGTTAGAAATGAAAAAGAATAGATTTTTCTCATGGATTCGTAATGAAATCTAAAGGAATCGTAAAAACTCCCTAATTTTATTAGGTTTTCGTTAGAAAAATAAACGATCAATCAATAGGCATGTGGTTGTGATGACTTGTGTTGATCGACCAACTTACCTAGCTTAGGCGACTAAACCCATGGTGATATAACAAATTTGGCCAATCAAAAGGCATATGGCAGAGCTGACTGGTATCGTTCGGCCAATCAGCGCCTCTGATAACTAGTGATTGATTAAGCTGGATGATACTAGGTGGCTGATCAAACTTGTCTGGTGTGGGCGACCAAAACCCACAACACCTAGCAAAATTCTAACCCTAAGATTGACTAAGAAAGAAAATGTGAGGGTTGTGGAGGTTATATCATCACGGTGGTTAATTTAAGTCCAACAGTATCCAGGAAGAAGCTCTTCTTGTGGTAGGAGAGACTGACGACCTTGCTAGAGTTTGCCTTCCCTAAAGATGTGAGGAAGCTTTCCTTGTCTCCTCCCTTGAATGTCGTCGGAGATGAAGAAGATGACTGGACTCCTTCTCCCAAGTGATGATGAATCTCTCCTCACCTGATAGAACGAAGAGGTTGCAAGAGTTGGCCTTCTCCAAAGCAATGAGGAAGTTTTCCTCATCACCTCACTGGAATCACCATAAACGAAGAAGATGACTGGAGAAGTGAAAGAAAAGATGAAGAAAATAGAGGGAAATGGTTTCGCTAGCCTTCTCTTGGAGGAAGAAGAAGAATCCCCACCATAAATCCTATTGGAAGCTCCTTGAATACTCCCCTTGCTCCTAGCTCTCTTCTTCACCAAATGGCTGCCGATCCTTTGCAAATGAGCTCCCCCCTCTGGTTAAAATTTTCCCTATGGAAGAAATCAAGGGTTCCAAGTCGATTTCCCCATTTAGCATGGACCCAAAATATCTCCTTTGCCTTTTTTAAATGAAAAACTAGGCAATATAGCATAGACCACTAGTTATGGTCGCCTTGTCTGCGGGAATTCGGGGACCGAAGGTCCAAATTCACAAAACAGGTCGCAGCAGCATGACCAAACGGGCTCTAGGGTGGTCACGTCACTATTCAAGGTGTCGCAGATTAGGATCTAACAAACCATGCCAATTGAGTAATTACGTCGAGCGCTATGTCTGGGTGGCATGGCCACGATACTTGTGGGTGTGGTCACACTAGTCGACGAAGTTAGACGCCTGGTGAGATTTTGGTGTGGTCACGCTCATATTGCTGCGTAATTATGTCGTAGTCTCTATTTGGCCAGTGTTTCCATGCCACCTTCAAGTGTGGTCACGTCGACCACAGCCTTTTTGTGTTCTTCAGGGAGGTCTCGGCATGGCCACGCCCTGCTTAGGTGTGGTCACGCCACTAACTAGGTGTGGCCACGCCTAAATTAGACATGTTCATGCCAGACCCCAGAACAATTGGGCTACCAAAGAAGCTCTCAAAGGGAGTTTTAGGCCTCTTGGGACCTCTGGAGGATCGAATGTTAGCAGTTCATGACTCTTGGACCTCCGTAGAGACCGCATATGCGTCTCAAAATAGTTTGAGAGGTCAAACTGTCTACATATTGTTGAGCAGAGCAGTTCCAACATAAAATTCGTCTATCTGAACCTTGGACTTAAGTTCAGACACGGTTTAGGGTACTTTAGTCGATGGTTTGTGCCACGCGAATGTCCATATCATCATAATACGACCCTATGTCGTAGGAACAAACGTCAACCTGAAGGGTACCAGAGTCAATGTCGGCTTGGCCATGATCTATTTGGGGCATGGCTATAACGGTGTAGACCGCAATTACAATGTCTTACACTCAGTGAGAATGTCTCGTATGTATCGCATCAAAAATGGATGTCGATATTGACATGTTAAGATTAACCATCTCAGAATTAGATTAACCATCTCAGAATTCTAAGACTAAAGATGAGGTCTATTAAATAAGTAAAACCTCAAACAAGTATAATGAGAAATGCAACCACACATGTACTTATAACATAATCCCATAAAAAAAAAATATCAAGTAAGCCCGACTCTACTGGAGTTATAACAACTTATAACATAATCCCATAAAGGAATATCAAGTAAGCCCGACTCTACTGGAGTTATAACCCTATCTGGATAGAGCTGTCAGCTAAACCCACCAAGGGTAGTAAAATAATGCACGTCTGGTCTTGCAAAATGTAGGATATGATAGGTTGTTGTTTGTTAGAGAAAAATAAATCTTACAACATGAATATTAAAATTAAGATGTATAAGTATGAAGGATATGCAAAAATGCTTACATTTAATTCAAAATCAATTCTTTTCACAATTTCAAATTTAAACGTTTATTATCCTTTTTAAACTAATTGATTTAAGTAGATTCATATTTTAGTGTTGAGTGATAAGTTGATTGTGTATAGTATGCAATCCTTGATGATGTATGCACAGAGGTCAATTTTAAGGCTAAGTTGAGTATACAAAGATAGACTCACTCTATAGGACAGCGATCTTCACATATCAAATCACTCATTTCATTTAATAAGGTTGGTTTGAAGACAATGAAAAGAATCAATATGTGTGCACATGTTTAAGTGTGATCTTTGTATGTCTAATCCTAAATTGAGGGTTAATAATCATTTTTCTTTTATTTTATGTTTTTTTTTTTTTTGTTTATATATCATGCAATTTCTAAGGTATGAATATAATTATTTAATTTATTTTATTATTTATGAATTTTAAATTTTTTTCTAAAAAATTAAATTTGAGTTATTTAAATGGGGTGAAAAAATTAGTCCTTAAAAGCATACCAAAAATAATTCAAGCTAAAGAAAGAACTGCTAACAAACTTAGAAAAAGAGTTAAATTACATGCGGGCGAAGAAATGAAATCACATCCATAGCAATCAAACTAAATAACACAAAAAATTCAAAAAAGTATGTGCAAAAATATATTATCGTACACCTCAAAAAAAAAAAAGAAATGGTAACTAATCCTAAACCTAAGGAAGACTTGTCGGTCGTTTAAGCTTTATTGACATCTTCAATTTTTGTTTGGGTGCATTGAGGTTCATCCTCGCCTTTTGTTTGAGTTGAGGTTCATCCTCATCTTTTCTTTGAGTTGAGGTTCATCCTCATATTCATTTTGAATTGTGATTTGTCTTCGCTCTAATGTCTTGTGATGGTTCAAACAACTATAGTCGATCGACAAAGACAAACACTTAATTCTATAACAGACTCAACAAGAAAAAAAACCCTGCATTTACTATGGTACGATACGTTTACTATGACACCTACAAATGAATGTTAGTATTCATAATGAAGAAACAAATACAGTCAAACACAAAAGTTTGCTTGGATCTAGCACTGCACTACAACACCAAGAGCCCTAATCCTATAAATTATGCTTAAGGGTGCAGAAAAGGCATATTATTTTTATATTTATGATTTAGCAATTTTCCCACTAAGCACATCCTCCTATGGAAAATAAATATCAAAAAATAGCTAGCTAACCGTCTTAACACCTAGTCTAACTCACAAGCCACCCTAACATCTTGACTAATTAAAACAAACCAAACATAATTATCTTAATTAAATATCATAATAAATATAACTTAAAGCTAGAGTTAGTGACCTAACACAAACATCTATAGTGTGTGATGGGTAAGTGTAGATGGTTAAAATTGGGCTATTTTATTTATATTTTGATATATATTTTGATATAAACGAAAAGGATCGAGGAAATCTAGTCTCCACATAGGAAATGGCCAAGGACTCATCATTTGTTGCACCTTTTGTGAATGTTTCAATTGCATTAGGGTGAAAATCTGACACTGCTCACATACTTTCGGAGAATTCTTTAGATTCTTTTTGAAGTGGCGGTCAAAAATATCTTTGCCAAAGAATATAATTCACCAAAGTTCTTTATTTTGAATGAATCTCACACTCACAAGAGTGCATTCCTTTTTAAATGACAACAATTACATTTTCTACAATGCATCGAAGGTATAATGACATAGTGAATCTTAAAAATAATTCGAAGTCTAGAAATAAATATTGGCTTGCTTTGATTTTGAATCTTTTAAGATCTTTTGCACAAGTAGACATTATTCTTATGCTTAGATACTTGATATAAGGATCAATGTAGCTCGACAACTTTTGCACTTTTATATCCATTTACCATTTTTTATTGTTGGGTAAACTAGTTTCTTAGGGAGTCCTCCATTTGGAAAGTTCCACTTAGATAAAAGATCATTGAGTTGTTCTCATTTATTAGGATATGTTTGATTTTAAAGTATTCAAACTTTTTTTTTAATCTCTGACTTAACTTTCAAGAGGTACTTTGTCATTTTCTCTTCTTTGGCTTCATATTGGTTTGTATTTAGTTGACTATCAACTACGAGTTAACACATATAAGTTGATCCTTTATTCATATTCCTTAAGCAAACTTTAATCACAAAATTAGAGCTTTATACTCAACTTGATTATTAGTGATGCCAAAGTTTGTTTTTATGGAATAATAAAAGGAGAATTTGATTGGGCTTTTAAGTACAACTTCGAGTCCAACCTTAAAAGACTTGATGGTCCAACACTCAAAGACTAGATGCTCTTCTTAGTTTTCAAGCTTGGAGAAGTCGATTAGAAAATCTACCATTACCTATACTTTGACTGATGTTATGGTGTACAAATGAGATTGAATTTACTAAGTTTGACCGCCCATTTTGATTGGCGATCAAATTGTTCAGGTTTAGTGAGTTCAAATTCAACTGATGGTTTGTTATGAGTTATATTGCATTCATCGAAAAGATGGGTAATACTTACAAGCTTAAATAATCAAAACAAGAGCAATTTTTTTTATAATAGGATGCCTTAGTTATGACTTGTAGACATAGTACATCAAAAATTACTTTTTGTGTTCCTCTTGAACCATTAAAAATTTATTACTTATGCTCTGACTCCATGGTACAAAATCAAGTTTTGGCTTGACATTGGATTGTGCAATAATGATGGGGATGATAATAATTTTTTTTTAAGTTGGATGAAAGCTTGTTGGCATTTATCCATCCACACAAAGCACTTTCCTATCCTTAAGGCCTTGAAAAAAGTTGCACATTTATAACCATATTTGGAAATAAAATGACTTAAACATGCAATCCAAATGGTTAACTTCAATAGTTCCTTGATATTGCGAGGTGAAGACATGTATATAAATTTTTTATTTTTTCTGGATTTGCTTTGATTCCTTTCAATTCTTTTCAAGGAAAAATATAGCTACAAAATTTTCCTATCTCAACACTGAACACACTTGTTAGGATGTTGATCCCAATTTATCAATGAATTCACACCTCTAGGAAAGGAATTGGATCAAGGAAAAAGAGGCAGAGGGGAAATTCTTTATTTTTTTAATTTAGCAGAGAAAATTGATTTGTATTACAAACATTGAGGATTGATCCTATTTTTACATAAATTTTTATCTATTGATAGAGAATTTTATAATATAATATAAACTTGTTACTCATCACATACATATCCCTAAAGATCTATATTTATTTCTTTTTGTTTTCATCTGACTTTAACGTTATAATTAATATTATATTTGGCAGTGTCGCATCTCAACATTTATTTACTGTAACGTTTGTTGGATCACATCATTGTAGGCCTATTCAAGCTTTGAGGATATGTGGTGCTAAGTTAAGTTGGCTTTAGTGTGAGCTATCCTTCTGACTTGATCTGGTCTCTTGAACAATGAAGTTGGTCTGGTCCCCTCAGCGAATGGACAAGCTATCTCAACAAAGCTTCACGCTCATAGGTTGATCAAGGTAGATAGATTGGTAACTTGTACTCGAAAGCAAGTACTCAGTAACTTGTATTTGTGAACTTGTCAGTTAGCCAAGACAACTAGAGTAGGGAATTTGATGTCTCGTCTTGATGTCCTATTTGACCCTTAAATCTTAAGTCCGTCAAGTGACATCGGCCATATAAGTAGAGGTGATGTATGCATTCAATTTTTTTCTACATTGTAAATTTATTTTGGTGTTTAGTATCAAGCCAAAACAAAAAAACAAAAAACAAAATACGATTTAGAGGGATATAAAATGTTTGAAATCATATATTTTTCAGAATTATAAAATTGCAAGATCGTGTGTTGTATAAATATTGCACTTCACGTATAGAGCTGTTAAAATCACTCATTGTTCACGAATAACTCATGTTCAGCTCATTAATTAGCTCGTGTTTGATTTGTTTGCTAAGCAAATGAGCCGAACACAAATAATTTTTGTTGAGCTTGATATATAAATGAGTCGTACACAAACAAAGAACAAAAAAGTTTGTTCGTGTTCGGCTCGTTTTGGCTCGAAAAAATTAAATTATGTGTGTGTGTAATTGATGAGTATTACATTTAAATAATTCAATTGACTATAAGGCTACAAAGATTTATATTCAATTAAAATTATTAATAAAAAATAGTATAAAAATATATTAAATTATATTGAAATGAATATTTTAATATAAGTAATAAGATTTAAATCTCGTCCCTACCCTTAACATCCTACCGCTACATGACCAGAGCTGTCAAAACGGCTTATTGTTCGCGAACAGCTCTTGTTCGACTCTCTAAGCGAACGAACCGAACACGAATAGCAATATTTTTTAACGAGCTGGGGTCAGGCTTGCTCGAGCTCGCCTATGTTTACATCCTTATTCATGTTGTGATTTTTGTGAGTTGTTGTCCACTCAATATGTTGTCCTTGTTACTTGTTGCTTACCGTTATCATCATCATTGTGGCTCCTTTTTAACTATCCCATATTTTCAAGTATTGAAATGTATCACAAGTGAATACAACAAAAATTTCAATGCATTTAATTTAAATTTAATCAAACTATTTTATCTCTCAAAGTACATCCTTCAGTTACTCTACAATTATGAAGTGGCACATACTCTGAAACCTATAACTAAATAGCCTAAATACTGTACAACCTAAAAACTATTTTATCTCTTAGGTCTTATATTGTACAGCAGAGCTATACAAAAGACCTAAATATGAGTTGAGGATTTATGTTGCATAAGCAAATTACCTCAAAGTCTTGTGGCTTGTTGTTTAATTCTAATGAGAGATATGTTGTTGTAGATCATCTTACTGATGAAGATGCTCGTGCTGCCCACAATGCTAGCTCCAAACTCCTTGTTGTGACGAGTTTAAGTTTTATAATGTGTCAGGTTATGATGTTAAATCAAATGTTCCTATGGTCGTGGTTCTTTAGATATTATGGGGCATGTTAAAGTTGATTAGAGCGACACCGGTTATGATTATACGGTTTCTTCATTCTAGTACCACTATTTTCTTTCGGATTCACTTAGTCCAAATGAATTTACAAAACTTAGCTTAATGAATTTCATACTTTCGTTTAGATCATGGGAAGTCTCGTTAGCAACCATAGGTTACCTCCTCTGAGGGATTCCCGATCATCTGATAGAGACATTTTAATTTAGTTGCAATTACTGTTTTGTGATGTTTGTAATTAAATTTTGAGTTGTTTTATATTTTAATTGTTGTGTCGGTGAATTTTTTCTTGGTTGATTTTAGTTTTAGTTTTGATTTTACAGCTATCCTATCAGTTTTGGTTTTCATGCAGGCTGACATTGTTGTTCAACATGCAAGCTCGAGATAAGAAGCACAAAGAGGTAAATGCATTAATTTAAAAGTATATCGGTCGATTCTTCTTGTTCCACCACCTGAAAGGTTAGTATTTGCAAAACATGTATATAATTTTGCAAGGAATTTAAATTGCAGGAGTAGATGAAGGTTTAGCTACCAAACCCCAAGTTATGATTTTATTGAATCTCAGAAGATCCTAGTAGATGATTTTAGAACAAAAATATTGGCAAGTTCAATTTGCCCTTCAGAATGTCTAATAGATTTCAAAAATGCTCGAGGCATGACCTTGGACCATTTTGAAGATCACACTTGAAATATTCGAGTTCATTTTGAACTTATCATATTGTTTCATTAATCATCTGAGGTTAAAGTGTAATTACCCCATTGCTTAGTGAAACTTGACAATTTAATTATCCCGAGGATAGGATACCCAATTAATCAATTGATGTTTCGTTTAAATGTTATATGAGTGGGTGCCCGTAAGGCAAGTTTAGGTCATTTAAAGATTATAGTGCCCACAATTAAAGTCAAGCTTGTAGTGCTTAAAAATGTTAATCACCAATCATGTTATCTTCTAAATCCAATCACTTGAGTTTAGACATTGAGCCTAGGTCACTACTAAGCCTTTAATGATGATAGGTGGAGTAGTGATTATAAAAGTTTGATTAAGTGATATGTATTCTTATTGAATGATCACATCATCCTTAACTTTGGGCTTGAGAAAAGTAAATTATCATCTCTTCTATCATAAGCCAATCACTTAAGAATCATTTGATCTTAATCGACTTCCAAGTCATGAAGATTAGGAGAATTATGATTTTGTTGATGTCGTGCATGGGTGGTAAGTGATTTTCTACATTTTAATCTCATTGTATTTCAATCATCCAAACATGTTTATTAAGATCAAAATTACTTATTTTCCCTTGGTTAATCCTAAATTTTGATTAAGGCACCAAAATCTAAAATGACTATTTTGCCCTTGGGGCACTAACTCATTAACCACAACTCAAATGACTTTGAGGGTTTAGAGTGGCATATCCATGATGTAATTATAATGTTAGAGGAGAGTACGTGGACTTCTCAAAATTTAATTTAAATTAAATATTTATTTAAACCCAGAAAATAAGTTTTTTTTTAGAAATTGATTCATTTAACTTTCCAAAGTAAAGTTTTTATTTATGAGAAAGTTATTAGAGGTTTTTCTAGGTCAGAGAAATACTTGGCCAAAATTTCATGATTTTTTAAATTAAATTATTATCTCGAATTAAATTTTTATTATTAATATTTAATTATTAACAAGTTTCAATGATTTAATCAAATAGAAAATAATGTTTTAATTATCAAAATTATTTTTATATTTTTATTAGACTCCTCTGAGTTCAGAAAACTCAAAAAATCAAATTTTGTATTTTTATGATTTTTAATTTAATCATTATAACTATTTTAATGGGAAAAATAAGGAAAATTCATTTTTAAGCTTTTAAAATTTATTTTAATTTAGGAAAATTATAAAAAATATTTTAATGAGTCCCAAGTGATCAGAGAACAATTAGGCACATTTTGAAATATTTTGATATTTTTTTGGATTTTTAATTATTTTTAATTATTTTAAAATTCAAAATAAAGCTAAAAAATTAAGTACTTTTTTAAAAAATAATTTTTATTTTTTCCAAGTGTCTCTAATCACAAGGAACTCAGAAAACTACTTTTCATAATTTTCCCAAGTGTATTTAATTTAATATAGTTATTTTTGTACAAAAATACAAGGTTCCTTAAAAAATCAACTTTAATACTTGAACTTAATCAAATAATTTTCAAATTTTTACAGTGGACAAACATGATTTTTATGAACAATGTGGGATTGATTTTGTCAATTTTGGATAAGTATATAATTTACATAAATTAACACAAGACGTTTACATTTAATTAAATATTGAAATTTACAAAATAATTCAAGGCATCATGATATTTTTCCTAAATTTCTCTGACCACAGGAAACCTACTAAAATTATTCCCATATTTTTTCAAATGATCTTTTAACTTATATAATTAAAATAAGCTAAAATGGTCACCTTAGCTTGAAATTAAGGTTAGAAGCATAGAGATGTCCTCTGACCTTGGAAAAATCAGAGGACATAGTCTTCGTACTGAGGAACAAACTCTCAAAATTTCAAGTCATTGTGAGCAAATTTTGATCATAATGAATTAAAATACTCCAGAGGGTATTTAATTCATTAAAAATTAGGGAATAAGAAAATAATTTTTATTTTTAGTCCACATTATTCTCCTCTGTTCACTGAACAAGAGGGTATTTTTCTTTTATTTTTATGATTTTCCTAGAGAAATATATGGATTTTAAAGTTTATGCATTTAAAATAATTCAGAAAATTCATATTTTTCTACTTATCCTACGCGGCGCCAACTCAACCTACGGCGGCTTTGAACTCACACGTGGCGCGCTCCCATTCGTCATCGCCATCCACCTCAACTGTCACGCAACCCACGGTTTATTCACCAAGAGTTTGTCTGCTCGATCTCCTCTGTCTGTTGAATACACGTGCGATTGGACGACTCCCCATTATCGTCCCAAGTGACCTAATTCGTAAGTCGTTCACACTAAAACCTTAAGATTTTTGTCTAAACTCAACCAAATCGCATGGGGTTTGTTTCTAAACCTTCATTAGTTATGATTTTGATCAAGGTAAATTTCAGGTGTTGGTCTAGAGCTGTCCTAGAGGTTGTTTCAGAGGGGGCTTTGATGGGGAATCAACTCCTCTTGCTCTAGGGATGGTGTGTGCACAATTAATTTGAGTTTGGTGGACTGTGGAGAGATTTTATGGTCTGAGCTGAAATTTTGAGCTCAAAATTGGGCTCTCACAGTGGGAATTAGAGGGGGGAAGATGGTTGGATTAAGCTTAAGGATGCTTGGAGTGTCTCTGGTGAGATTTTGGCAGAGTTTCCCCAAGAATTTGGAACTCTCTTCTCTTTGTCCATGGAGGGGCTGATTAAATAGAGGAGCTTGGGCTGGCCACCAGGGCCAATTGATGAGTGCAAAATGGTGCTTAGGTGGAGGGCTGAGGAGCTCTAAGGAGACATTAGGATGAGTTGGCCTCTAGGGTGGTTTGATTTAGGGGTGGAGGCTCTCGGTTTTAGAGTTTTCCGGCCAATAGGCTGGTCGGCAGGGCCTGGGGTGGTGGTCAGGTGGGCAGGTGAGCCAGAGAGAGGGTTAATTATGGTTAACCCTCAATGGAAAGTGATGATGGAAGAGATATTTTGGTTAAGGCCCAAAAATGGGTTAAGATCCATTAAATTAGGGGAACCTTGGTCCATAGCTCACTTGAGTGGTTTAAGTAGATTTATCCTGGTCAATTCCTGGTCAATAGAGTGTGTTTAGTGGCTGTGGAGACCTTAATTTGGTGACTTTATCATGGCTAAGTCATTTTAGCATGACTAAGTCAATTTTGGTGCATGAGTTCAATTTGGGTCAAAATGACTAGAAGTTGGGTTTGGGGTAGGCTTGCCATGACATTGAGCTTAATTGATTGGTAAATATTGTGTAGATGATTGTCACAAGAGGTTTGGAAATGGTTTGGAGTGATTTTGGATTGGTTTGGAGGTTCAATTTGGATGATTTTGGGCATAGGGTCAAAATTGGGGGTTTGGATTGGACTTGGGTTTAGGTTAGGCTAAGGTTATTTTAGGTCCAAATTGATGACTCAAAATGGTCTAGGGGTATGTCATAAAGAGTTTTCAACATAAATTGGGTGTCAATTTTGAGGGTTAGGGCATTCAATTGGATGGCATTTGGGGACATAGCCAATTTGGGTCAAATTTTGGGGTTTTGGACTTGAGTTAAAATTAGGTGAAATTAAAGCTTGGCTAAGGCCAATTGAAGGTCCAATTTGATGCGTTTGTCATGAAGATTTTAGTATTCAAATTGGGGCAAATTGAGTAGGTTATGGGGTTCAATTTGGTGGGATTAAGTCTTAGGGTCAAAATTGAGAGTTTAACTTGGATCAAAATTGAGCTCAAAACATGGGTCAATTAGGCTTAGATTTGGTTTGAATTAATCACATGAAAGATGAGTTTGAGTTTAGAATTGAAATTGGGGAGGATTGGGGCCAAAGGATTGGAGAATTGAAATTGGGGAGGATTGGGGCCAAATTGATGGGTGAGGTAAATTTGGAGAAATTATGCCTTTAAAGGCAATTTGGGGGTTTTGGTCAAAATGATCAATTTGGCCAAATTGGGTTCAATTGAAGGGTCAAAATTGGTTTTGAAGACATTTGAAGTGATTTTGGATGTTTTGGGAAAGTTTGGAATTTCGGCAATTTTGGGTGGTTTTGAGCAATTTGGGTATTTTGAAATGGTTTGAAATGATTTTTGAAAAAATTTGGGTATTTTGGGTGAAATTGAGAATTTTGGCCAAATAGAATTTTGCAAGGGCATTTAGGTAATTTGGGTGAATTTGGGGGCAAGAGGCCAAATTGGATATTTTGGTAGAATTAGGGTGTCAACCACCTTATATGAGCTATGGACCAGTGAAATTCTCATTTGGGTCCTCTATATACTGGTTTTAGCTAAACCCTAGCCTAGGGCTAGTGGGTCTAAGGGATCATCTACATGAGTCTCCAACAAGATCAAGGGATCAAAGTCAACAATTTTTGGTTTAGGGTTGCAAGTGAATTAAGGTGATAGTGAGTGTAAGGGAGTGAACTAGCTCCAGACCAACACCCAGGGGCAGCCCTAAGGTCAAGCAGTCTATGGGAACTCTCCTTGAAACCCCCCATACGCTAGAAGTTAGGACCAATATGTGGAACTTCAAGTTGAGCAAAGAGGAGTTTAGAGTTTGTAATGGTAAGGGTTACTTTTGTAGTTTTCTAGGAATAGTCAACAGGAAATTCCTATGGCTAGACCCTAGGCTACTAAAGAGGAAAAACTAAACATCAACCAAAAGTGAGATCAACAAAGGGTGACGCTAATTCTCTAGCCATTGGTGCAAGATCCGACCAGGAACTATTTCTTGTAGTTTTTTATTTTGTGCTACAGCCCAAGGAGTTGGAGTCTATAACAAGAGAAAAATTTTGCAAGCCCATCTTTATTGATCTTGAATGAAAAGTAGTAGTTAAACAAGTTAGTTGACCAAGGGATAGCTAATCGGTGGCAGAAAACAACAAACTTAATTATTGCGATGATCAAATTCGACACGACTTGAGCTAGAATCACTATATATTTATTGAAAACGCCCTTCAACTCGGTACAAAGTGTGAGCCATGGACTACTTTGAAATTGATTCTGGTAGAACACTAGGTCATTCCCGAAGTTGTTTGTTGCTTGGTCAAAACTCTCTACGGCTTGAAGCATAATTTTTTTTATCAAAAATAAATTCCAACAGCTTCTGCGTGTCTTTATAGGTCAGCACAGAAGCCTCCATCACTGGTTAGGTACTAAAAACCCTAAGAGAATACTTACAAGCCATTAAGGGAAAAAAGGAGAGAAGGAAAGAATCATAAAGGTTTTGCAAAAAGTTTCAACCCTAATGCGTCATTGTCTATTTATAAGGTGGAGTGCTCGAGTTGAAGGGTCTGGATGCCATCATTCCAAATATCTCGATATTCAAAAGATGTCACGCCACATAAAATCAAATATAAATATAAATATAAAATATACTATAAATTCAGTTCATTTAAAATGAAAGAAAAGGTTACATGAATTATTTGGAAAGCAAAGGAGTCCTCAGCCACTTGAGCGGAGACATGTCCCGGCTAAATAACTATGTGAACAAAAGACCACCGCCAAACCTGAGATAATTGCCCCGATCGATTTTCTATTGAGTTCGAACAACCTACAACTCAACCTAAAGAGCCACCACCTCAAGAATCTGTGTTTCTCCTTCCACATCATTATTCAGTCCTCTGGAGGTGCATTCAAAAGAGTCCACTATCTCATTCACTTTATGCTCCAACGATCCAGAAGACTATTGCTAACACCATGCATTCCTTGCGAAGTATTGAAAAGTTCGGCTAGTTAATTGATTATGTCGCTTGTCGGCGGTTGGTTCTCTTCAGTCTTTTGATGAAGCACGACTGTTATTATAGGTTCAGTAATAACATCGACCAACCCTGGCACAAGAGTGCTGACTTTCTTCACTTCGGGCGGAGGAGCATCAGAAGCCACTGCTTTACTAAGTTGTTCGAAGACACCAGCTAACTTCTTGAACAATCATATCTATGTGACGAGCCTCTTCCAAGATGATCATAACTGAATCCATGGGAGGAACCGAAAGCCCTTGATTTTTCTCCATTCTTGCTGCTTCTTTGGTCGATTCACATTGGGAGTAGCAGAAAATGTGACGTTATCATTTAAGTCGATCATATGATCCTTGTGTTTCTTCTTTTTACCATGACCATATTTTTCTTTGTCTTTTTGCTAACAGGGGCAGGAGGAGGTTGAAGAGGGAGTTGAAGCTTATTTAGAGCAATCTAATGCGCCTTGTCATCCAAATGATCTGGGGATCTCACGGCATGCATGAAGACATTTCGAAATCTGATATCAGGGCGAGAAGGGAAGAATACTGACCCTATTTTTAAGAATTATATGGGGACGAAAAACTAGAAATTAATGATTATGCTTTGATGAGGTTTAATTAAAAATTTGATTGTCCTTTTGTAGTCATGAAAGGAGCAAGAAATTGGGGAACCAATATGTATACAAGAAAAAAATATTTGCACGAATCCCAAAGATATCAACTGGTTCGAGGAGTATTGTTTCTGATCATATTACCATGTCAAAGATTATTAAACAACCGTTCAAGTTAGCCCGCTTACCCAGGCAGCTAGTAATCCCATCGGACCTGGACGATCGGTTGAATCGTATGATCGCCAAAATTGATCTGAAACGAGACAACCGACAGTTAGAAGTAAAATCAATTTAGTCATATACCATGCCCAATGGACGTGATCATTCATGAAAGTGGCACCTATTCAACTATTGGAATTAAAGAATAAAGAGATAGTAAAACTAACTACCAAATGTTAGAAAATTGACAAGAAATACCCATTAACGATGAGATAAATGGGGGTAATATTGTCATTGTATACTCAAGCCACCTATATTTATAAATATGGATTTTTTTATAAATAAATATAACACTCTCAATTTATGGTTTCTTCTTTTATACTCACATTTTAACAAATTTATTTATATAAAATAATTTCTCATCATAAAAAAAATAAAAAAAAAACAAAAACTACAATGATATATAATTTCATTAAACATATAATTATGAAAAAATATTGCTAACATATCTTAAACACTAAGACGACATTTTATGGCATAACATGAATTAGATTTAGCGATTAATTTAATTTAACGTCGGTCTAATATGAAAACTTGAAAATTAAATCCAACTCTATTAAATCGAATTTTCTCGTATTTCATCTTTTTGTCCCCTCGTTTCTCATTTCTGTCTCTTGAGTTAATCTGAATCTACTAAATCTATTTATGAGGCGGATTTATTCTGTCATTTCTCGTGAACTTTTTAACGTAGATAAATTCAGATTTATTGAATCGATTAAATCTTATTTAACATAAATCTAAATTATATTCAAATAACTATTAAAACTTAAATAAGATGAAAAATATGATTGCTATTAAAACTGATAATTAAAACCATTTACAGCCGTTGGATTTGATAAAAACGCATCCAAAACCTCTTTAGAAAAAAGGCCTTTTGATTCTTCAAGTATAACCTCTCCCTCCGGAAACCTAGTTCGTCTGGCGTCTAGTGATCCCGTGTTCGGTTGATTTTCTCCTGTTTTGAAATCAATGGCGACAGAGACGAAGCCTTCGGCGGGCGAGGACGCCAAGATGGACCTCTTCGAAGACGACGACGAGTTTGAGGAATTCGAAATCAGCGAAGGTAACCCCCCAATTCGGATTTTAATACAGTGTGATGTACTTTGTCTTTTTAAATGGATTATATTTGTTAGTTATTTCGTTGATGTGCATGCTTGAATTGCAACCGTATTTTTTCTGATGTAGTGGGTTGATTTGCTTCTTTCTTTTCATTCTTGGCCCTCGAACTAATAGGCTGCGTTAGAGTTGAACAGGTTCTTTTGGACTAGAGTTGGGAATTTCCAAGTTACAAGAACAGTGTGGGATTATGCGGGAGATATTCCTGATTTTGGCAATCTGTTCTGCATCTATAAAACTTAGCCTAGTTGGCACTAGGAGGGCTTGAGTCTTCGCATATTTTGTTATGAGAGTTCAAGAATGTTCATATGGAATAAAATGGTGTATTGTAGTGGTTTCTGTCTGATGGATCTAAAGCATGAACTTTTAATTAGTTTGAAGAAATGATACTGAACTGATTTGTGACTAATTGTTGGGAATGGGAGGCATCTGCTTTTCAACTTTTCTGTCTTGGGCAAATTCAGTTTATTTTTTAAAAGCATGTAGGGTTTTAGTGGAAGAGAATGAATAGTGAATATTGAAGTTGGTCGTTTGTGGTTTAATATTCATTCTAAAGATGATGCTATGAATTAAGAGTCGGCATTATTTCATGTATGTTATACTTGTGAACAAATTCAAAGCCTTGTTGTAAAAAATATATTTTTATAAGGAAACTTATATTTTGGATCCAATTTTTCTAAGAGAAGATTGTTTAGTCAATGTCTTTAATCCTCTTGTTGATTTCATCCAAGTGTAAAAAAAAAGCAATGACCATATACTGGCTTGTTTATTAAAATTCCAATACCTTATTTCTTCTTTATTTATTATATGCCAATCTTCTTAAAGGCTGCATCATATGTTTTCTTTCAATCCAACAGTACACCACCCTCCCCCAAATGTACTTATAGGCAATGCACCTCTTTTGAAGCTATTGCCAACTAATAAGTGGAAAATATTGGAGTTGGGCTGAAGTTAAGCTTGCATGATTATGTGAATTGATGGTGGAACTTCCCTCCTCATTACCTTGCTCATATATTCTCCAAGTTTATTTGCAGTTTGATTGGATGAGTTAAGACAGTATTATCAACTAGTTAATTAATGATTTTAATATTTTGTTAGTTTAGTGGTTATATTCGCTTACATATACAAATATATGGTAATCAACATTGCTGATCCTAAGCCTGGATGTGAATTGTAGAAAGTTGATGTTAATTTTACATCCACTTTGGATTCTATTTCAAAATCAATTAAATGAATCTGTGTTGATGGTTGCTACTTACTAGTGCCAGGCATTCCCACAAAATGGTTCCCTGCACCACAGGTCCACAACTGTATTGGGGTAAGAAGCTAGTAGGGGTTGGCTAAAAAAGAATAAATTAAAAAAAAAAGATGGATGGGCAACTGCAACATATGCTACATGAAGAGAAGGATGTTTGTGTCTTAAGCATAAGAGGATTTATGATGGATATAGAATAGAACATAGAAATATGATTGGAGAAGCTATATTTAATTTTACAGTCACATTTCATCTAACAATAGCTGACACATACATCAAGTAATGAGTAACATTTACTTTTGATAGTGGAGCTATCATAAATCGACCATTCACCTCTTTGAAGGAAAGTTTTTTTTTTTTTTTGTAAAGATTGTAAGGTAATTTTTAGAGAATGTTAACGGCATAGCTTAAAATAGTAATTATAGATATATGCCCTAAAACTAGTGAAAGAAGTTAAAGAAATTGTTTGCGATGGGTATTGTGGAACTTCTAGTTTGAGAAGTTATTAATTTCAAAATAATATTTTTTTAAAGAGGCAAATTGAAACCTTAAAGCTATTAAAAAGCTTGATCAAATGGCTACTTTCTTTAAGAAGAATGCCATATCAGAATTTTATTAGATAAAATAATTTAACTTTAAATAATGAAAAGTTGGATAAATATTTTCAAGGTTTTGGTCAATCATTAGAAAGCTCAAAGATTTGTATAGAGGGTTTGGAAGCATATTGTAGCTTTTGATCATTAATAATGAGAAAGGCTAGCTACCAACAAGCTACTCATAAGATGATGATATGTGCTAACAAAGTCAAGAGAGAGGTGTTCTAAGATTTTGATAAAGTTAGGTTCATTAAAAGTAAAGATAATGTTTTTGTTCTATTTTGGAAACCCAAAAGAAATTTTATTAATACCAAAATAAGGATATAACGTCCGGTTGGAGGTATCTACTACACGCAAAATACAACGCACACAAATGAAAATCTATGGACCGCCATCGATAGGGACAACATGAGTAAAGATAATGAGTTATTTTTTAATGAAGGAATCAAAGAAAGATGTAAATTACTGTTTCGAGGAAGTATTAGTAAGAGTTGTTGAAAAATGACATTTTCTTAGAAGATCAAAGTGAACTCAATCATCTAGTATTTCATTGATTTACCAACATAGGGAAGTTAAATTAGTTTTGAAGATGATGTGTTAAGATTAAACTATAATTTTACAAAACAATGACTTTTGAGATTTAGAGGATGGAGTAGATGTTTATATCGTGTTGTTAATAAATTCAAAATGAAATATTAAAGAATAAGAATATGTTAAGTTATTGTGGATGAAGTAAATTCTAATATTTTGGAGTAAAGGATATATTCATTATTGTAGTGACAGTAGGAGAATGAGACTTATAAGTCATGTAATGAAGTTATTAGCAAGGCTAATAGAATAAATACTTGTAAAGATGCATTGATTATAATCTATTTGAAAAGTTAATTAGGTGCTAAGGAAGTAATTAATAAGTGTAGAGGGCAATGAAAAAACTTTTGAGTGATTGTTAGTAATTGATTTAGCGGGTCTAAAGGAGAAATTGTGTGCTACATATATGTTAAGTGTTAAAATGGCTTTCAATCATATTAGGTGCTATGTTAAATATAAGTCGAGCACTTTCCTTAGCTCACGAGCAGGGTAGGTGTTACTAAGAGAGTACTTAGGTGATCACCTTGCCTTAAGGTGTCAGTATTTGGCATGAGCTCGTTGTCTTGATTAAAGAATGCTCATTCTAGAAATGGAAAAGATGCAATGCTTTTAATGATAAAATTTCAATTTATGGTAATTTAGAAGAGCATCAACAGTTGAAGTACTAAGTATACAAACTTAGAAACAATCAAATATCAAATGTCAGTGTAAGAAGTTTAAATTATGGAGTGGTAAATCTTGAGAAACAAGCAAACAAGGAGAAAGGGATATAAATCCAGTGATAGAAATAAAACTTGAATAGAGAGTAGAAAATTAGGCTTTTCCTAGGCTATGTATGATATTAATTGTAGTAGCTTAGGGCTTGTTTTGGAATCAATTTTGTTTTTTTTTTTCCTTTTATCTTTAAAAATATGTTTGTTTAGTGTTTTTTTTTTTACATAATTTCATTTAGGAGCGTTAAAATATATAGCACACAATTCTTATGTATATAAATATCTCACACCTAATCTTTTATATTTACACACATAAACTCAAATTTTTAGTATTAACACTTTTTAGAAGTGAAATATACATTTTCATGCATAGGATTAAAGCACCGAATTGTTCTTTATCTAAATATGAAACCTTAGTTGTGAGATATGTCAGTACATAATAATTGTGTGCTACTTATGTAAATTTACCTTTTATTTTTTATTTTTAAAAATAAATTACCATGCTTTTGAAAACACTCAAAGCAATATTTAAGTATTTTTAGTGTTTTTAAAAACAACCATCTTATAGATATTTTGAGTGTTTTCAAAATCAATCATATTTTAAGTAAATATGTGAAACATGTTTTGTTTCATATCAAACTATAAACATAATAAAATAAAAAATATATAAAATAAAAAAAGTGATCCCAAACGACCCCTTATATTTCTAGGTTATCTAAACTCGTCTTTTAGGTTTTTTTTTTGTTTAAGATAATCAATTTTGTAAGATTTTCAAATGGGAAAATAATTTAGCATAAAATTCATATTTTCTTCTTAGTACTCTTAAATTTGATGTTTATTATTTCTTGCTTTCAAAAGTCTTCCTTATAAATGGAAAGTGTTTTAAAAGAAAAATAGCCATGTATTTTTTAGTGTTGTTTTCACTTGACAAGTGCCTAGAGTGGTGCTTATTGTCTCATGTATTTGTTAGCCACATTGTCAGACGTTGCATTCACCTTTGATGATATTAATTAAGGTTATATCAATGGTCACATTAGCTTCATTTTGTTCTTGGTTATGAAGATTTTTTATAAATTTATTTAAGGTATGTTGGTTATGTTTTGCATTTTATGTCATTATGGGCCCGTTTGGGGCAGCTTTTTTGACGCGGTGCGTTTTGAAAACACTAGAATACCTGTTTGGAAACTGCTAGCTTTTTGAGATAAGCTAGGTTAAATGCGGGCCATGGGTTTGATCTCCCGGCCTGCGTCTCTTCGTGATTTTATTACGTCGCTACCTTGCTCTCCCCTCTCTCGCTTTTCTTCTGCCCTAAGGTAACACCTTTCTCATGTCTCTCTCGCGCCTTTCTCACACCTCTCTTGCTCCTCTCTCTGGTGGCAAGGAATTACCTTTATTCTACTCTCCCTCTTCCCTTCAATCTTCATATTTGTTTTTTTATTGTGCTCTTCTTTCTCCCACAATATCATCTACCATATAACTTTGCGGCGTGGAGTTAATTTTTTATTTATGGCTTTCTCTTTGTGATTTGTGACTTTCTCATTTGCGGTTTGACGCTCTGAGGTTAGGAAATTGGATTTTGCAATTTTTTTTGTGTACTCTTTTCAGTTAGTGATGTTGACACTAAATAGGACGCAATGGAGAAAAAGGATTCATGTAGCCGAGATTAAGGCTTTGTGTTGTTGTTGTTGTTGTCTCTTCGGTTAGTGATGCTATCTAGTTGGTGGTGGTTTTGATTTTATGGTGGTTGCTTGAAATAGTGCTTGTGAGTTTGTTATGGTGATGTTGCAATGTGTATTGTGGATTTACCTGAAATTGTGTTTGCCCAAAATTTTGGTTGTGATTTTGTGGTGGTGAATTCTGGTGGTTGCCCGAAATTATGGTTGCCCGGTCATGCTCAATTTGGTTCTGGTGGTGATGTTGTGGTTGCGTTGCGTTGATGGTGGTGGTGGTGGTGGTGTTGGTGTGTTGTTGGTGTAATGAGGAGGTGATGATATTGTGGTGTTGGTGATGATATAGTGGTTGTGTGGTGTGGTAGTTGTGTTGGTGTGGTGTGTAGGTGGTGGTAATGGTGTTATGTGGAGGTGATGGTGTGGTGTTATTGGGTTTTTAAGTGGTGGTGGTGTTGATGTTGTGGTGTTGGTGGTGGTTTTGATGTTGTGTTGGTTGTTTGGTGTGGTAGTGTTGATGTGGTAGGGGTGGTGGTGGTGGCGGCGACGGTGGTGGTGGTGGTGGTGGTAATGTGGTGTAGAGGTAATGATGTGGTGATAAAGGGTTTTTGGTGGTGGTGTTGGTAATATGGTGGTGATAGTGTGGTGGTTGTGTGGTGTGGTAGTGGTGCTAGTAGTGTTGGTGTGGAGTGGTGTTAGTGGTGGTGTTGGTAATGTGGTGATGGTGGTGATATGTTGATAGTAGTGATGATTTTGTGGTTGTTTTGTGGTGTGGTAGTGGTACATATGCCCACTAATCATTGCCTTTTATGTAGGATCCTAAAATATACTAAAGTAGAGATCAAGTTATGGCACTTTAGTAGGGACACATAAATTATATTAAATGACACTGGGTTGCTCAAGTTTTTAAATCTCTTTTATGAGGAACCAGCTTTAGAAACTATGTTTTCCTCGATTATGGTGAAGGTGCTATTGAAGAAGCATTCGAGCATATGGCAATTATAATCATAGTTGTGAATGTACTAGGTTTAATTAGTGATACATTATACATATCTTTACGCTCATTGTTTGTTATTTTGAAGAGGACATTGGCATAATGGTGCTACCCTTTATTATGATTTTAAGCATTTTGTAAGTAATATTGACAGTGCCAAAATTTTTCTAATGATTAATGAATTTATTATTAGTATGTTGTTGTTAAGTAGCGCATTTGATGAAATTTAAATACAATCAGCAATGTTTATCATTCTTTTGTTTATCATTAAATTTTTGTGTAAGACATATGACGTTACACTTCATTATTTGATGTTTTTAATCAAATATTTTGGCATTAGTTGTTTTAATTGTGCATTATATATCTTACTTAATAAAAGGGAAATATGTTTCCTAGACATGTCACGTCCTCCATTTTCTACTTTTGTTTTGTTCACGTCTTATGTCAATGTCCCACTCATAGAACCAGAAACCTCGAAATGTTCTGATAATTTTCAAAATCATCTAAAATTTATTCAACCTTCTAATATCGATTGAAAAGTAAGATTGGGTCCATTGGCTGAAGTCCAACCTCATGGAACTTTAGGCCAGTCCAAGGTCTATAAGACTTAGCTTTGCACATGTTTGGGGCCAACATGCACATGACATTAATTTCACATTATAATAATATTTTCACTCTGAAATAATAATATTTGTCTAATCAAAGATACTCTCTTTTTGTGGTTTAACAGAAGGCAATTCCATAGCATGATAAAATTACTAGATTACCCTAAGGTGCCCTTGGCACCACAAACTCACTTAAAATCAATAAGTTCCAAAGAAATTATTGGAATCTAAGGGAGGGCTTATGTACGGGTTAACAAAGGATATGTAATCATTGTTTTATTCAGGTGGGCCAACTCACAGTTAGGCCAACTCAAAATACATGTAAAATCTTATGTGAATACATGAGTGTTTTGTGACACGCCTCTTGGGTTCTTTATACATACATAGAGGCCACAAACAAATAATCAGAATAACACAATGAACACTTTAAAATTAGCTCAACAAATTTGGCAAGGTTTTCAAATGATATGCTGCATGTTGCCTGATAGATATCCTTACAGAGCAATGAAAGGAGACACCTAATTACAAGGGCTCACAAACACCGAATGTGGCATGCTAACTTGCATATTGTATTGAGACCCAATGACATGGGTTTGAAAAATTCTTGTCTATTCATTTGCACAGGGCTTTCAATTTCCTTTATTAAAATTTATTGAACTTAGTTTGCACTGCCTATAGGGGAGGTCATATGGCCTATCGATGGGCTTTCCTCTAAATCAGAGATTTAGAGCCCTATTTGTGCATCATTTTACCTGTAAGGAGAGACCATATGGTTGAAATTTCTTCTAATTGAGAGGTTGTAAGTCTCATTTGTAGGTTGCATTGCCTATAAGTCGAGGTTGCTAGACCCATCCTTGGTTTTTGCTTCAACAAAGAGTTTGTAGATCCCCTCATATGCTACTTCAACATCAAATTAGTAAAATTTGTACTTGTGCTTCCCTTAACACTCAAGGTTACAAGCCTTGTGCCTCAAGCATCTTTAAAAATTTTTAAGCCCTAAACCTCGATAAAATGCATGTCAAACCATTTTTAAGTCAAATTAAACATTTAAGAGCTAGTTCACATCCTGTAGTCTTTATCTCTATCTTTCCTAGGATCAAGCTTGTAAGCCTTGGGCTTGCTCTAGCTTACCAGTATCAAAACAACATATCTATTCTACTGTGATCCACACTTTTGCTTTCCTTGTATGAAGTTTAATATCCTCGCCTTTTTAACATTGAGATGTTTGCTTGTTTGATC
This sequence comes from Phalaenopsis equestris, assembly GCF_001263595.1. Classification (NCBI taxonomy): domain Eukaryota; kingdom Viridiplantae; phylum Streptophyta; class Magnoliopsida; order Asparagales; family Orchidaceae; genus Phalaenopsis; species Phalaenopsis equestris. The sequence goes on along the minus strand of NW_018164714.1, from coordinate 340,482 downwards.
ATCGCTCTCACTAGATTAAATAACCACTCTGCTCATGCTCGAGTAACTTATTTGAGTTAGCCCAACTCCAACCTATAAATTAGGTTAACTTGAGGCTCCTTGAGGCCCACCACTATGATATGATAAGATAATTTTCCATGTAATTTAATCACACCTAAATACTAAGGGATGGGCGATCTAGAATTGCCTCAAGTCAAATGTCTAATATGAATCATGAACTCAAAGTGTAACTTTTTTAAACTCGAGCTATACCAAGTCATATGTTTATAGAGTATTCTCCTCTCAAAGTTGATTAAGAATTCACCTATGGACCACTTAAATTTACGATTTCTACTCTCAATTAGGCTTATAAATGAGTTGAGCTTAAGCAAGCTCAAGGCTTGTTTGTGTGATCTCTTTTTTTTTTTTTGTTTTCCTTGTATTCGGCTCATGTTCTAAATGACTTGAGAATAGCATGTTCATGTTCAACTTGAATTTATTTGAACTAGCTCGTTTTTCTACTCAAGATAAAATCGCGCCGCCCATCTGCCTTCACAGCCTTAAGCTCTCTAAGAGGGCTTCATTTCTATATTAAACAGAAATGAGAAAAGTATATTTCTAGACTTCCGATGTGGGACTAGAACACATGCGGGAGCAAAGATTTTTTTTTTTTTTTTTTTTTTTTTTTTTGTAAAAATGTTATAAAGCTTGAAGTATTTACATACATACCACCCAATTCTTATGCATTTACTTATCTAACCCTAAATTAGAGTAACAGAATGTGGCTCCTCTATTTTAGAACATTTACATACATACCATTCAAATCTTATTTATTTACATATCAAACACCTTAAACTTTTTTTTTTAATAATATATCACCCAAAGTTTTAAAGATAAAAAAATTTAGTCTCTTTTTAGTACTTATAACAAATTAATATAAAAATTATATAAATAAATATTATTATTTAATTATTCGAGCCAAAATGAGCTGAAAACGAACAAACAAATCTTTGTTAGTATTCGACTTGTTTACAAATAGAGCTTAACAAATTTGTTTGTGCTCACTTGCTTAACGAACGAATCAAACACAAACTATTTAACGAACCCAAGCTGGGCACGAACAATGAGCTTTTTTTATAACCCTACTCTCAATAGTTTTTGTGATCTTGATCCCATTCAATTTAAATATTCAAGCCTAGTTATGAGAGCAAATAGTCGTTGCGCTAACTCCTCTCGGCCACTACCGTATATTGGTATCCATTGATGCTTTCTCAATTCAAATTTGAATTTCTAGATCTCATTGCAAGTGGATGGATACCATTCGGTATAGTTTCACTCTATGACCTGTTGAGAAGGCAATCCATAACTGCTAATAATACAACCTAGATGTTGGTGTCCCCTTGGCGTTCCTTCATTGGTCGAGCAGGTATTAGATGGACAAAAGATAATAGATTTAGAATCTTGATTGGGTTGACTATTCATCCCATCTATTCTTTTCATAATTTAGAACTCATAGCTATCTTACAAAGCACATTGATATACTTAATCGAGAGTATTCTTTGAGGTTAGGTTTGAGATGTAATCAATCATGGAAGTTTGCATCCATAGAAAATCTCAATTTCCCAGATCTAAAATAAACCTTAGTCAGCTCCTATTCCATCTTGGAGAAATCTTTAACATCCTATCCCAATTTTCCATCAAGAACTTCATGTTATACTTTATCTTTCATTAACTGCAAAAGAGTGAGATGGCTTGACTCAAGCATTTGAGCTTTTTCAGAGTCCCGCACGTTGGTCCTTGTCAAAGTGGTTGTAGCTCGTAGAGACTCCCCTAGAATAAGCTGCTTGCTCTCTCCAATTTCTTGAGACAAGTAAAAGTTCTGCAACGCATGTATAAATGCTACCTTACAGCTTTTGGCTGCAGATTTGAGCACAGTATCCTTACGCTGCAGCAGGCAACCTATAATTTTTTTGCATTCTTTGTTATGATATATTTGAGCGTCAAATCTCAAAAATTAGTATAAAACATGAAATCAGCCTTTGCCACGTATAGGTCTCATAAACGCATAATTTCCAAAGAAAAGTATTTCATGCTGACTATCTTTTCCATTTTGATGAAGATTTTAAGGGAAACAAGTATTTCATGCTACATTGAAACAAATTTTAAAGCATTGGTCTTAAAAAAAAAATAGAAATCTAGGCTAGTATTATGACCTTTAACACACATCTTCCGACCATTTATTCTTCGGGATTGTAGCATTCATCTACATCTTTTAAAATTAGCATGTGAACTGATCATAAATGACGGCATGCCCATTTTCTTCAGATGCAACCAAGAATGTAAACATCTCCCAACTTCATCTTGTTGATTCTATCCAGATGCTGCAGCTCATAAATTAGCATTGCTTGTCATGTTTGGCACTTGAACATAAGCGCCGCGCCCAAAATTTGATGGCATTCTATCCTTACCATCTACTACAGAAGTCATACAATCCAAGCATTGCTCTATATTCGTCAAACTGAGTCCACTCTATGAGATTGAGAGGGGACGCCTAGTATAACAGCAAGTTCAGCTCCTTGTCTCTTCACACGTGCACTATCATTGTGTTTTTTTCTCAGCTTGAGTGTCATCTTATTTTATTTCAAGCTAATCGCATTCTGAAGTGGATTTGTAGAGAATCTTTAGCCTACACTTTTCAATAACTTGATCTTCAGCACATACATTATCTAGCCAATCATAATCGGTATGGGTGTCATTTATTTGGTCAAAATAAACAAAAAAAATATAAAAAAACAAAACCAAACCTAACAAGTTCGTTTGATTTGGTTCGGTTTTAATTTTTGTTTAACCAAACAAACTGAAAACTGAATTTTAATTAAAATTTTTTATTTTATTTTAATTTAATGTGAAATTAACTGAAAAAAATAAAGTTTATATTATATGCAATATTTGATAAAATATATAGAAGATTAATATTATATGTGTATAGATATGTAATTCGTAATGATTTTTCATGACCGAACTCTAACTAATAATTAAATTTAATTTTCTTCATAAATCAAAGTAAATTTTTGTTCAGTCAGTTTGGTTTATCAAAATGTTAATTGGTTTGGTTTTTTAATTTTCAAATTTTGGGTTTTGGCTGCAATCGGTTTGAGTAATTTGAAAATCGATCCATCCAAACCGACTGAATATTGACCCTTATTAATTGGTGATGGCTTCACCTAAGTACTTTAAGGCTTTGTGCTCCTATGAAAATATAGGTTAGCGTACACATATCCTCTGATAGTTAAAACTAAAGCCCCTAGAAAACACTAGCATATTGAATAGCTTCTGCTTCATCCATTGCGATCATTCTTTCACTCTTATTCTAGCTAGCACCAAAAAGCGACTTTTAAGAAAATTTATTGTAAATTTTTATAATCCAGTAGACCCACTGCATTTGGCACATTTCATTGGTGTTCTTTGTATGAAGAAGAGGACCCTTACTTTGCCGCCTTTATTTTTTTTTGGCTTAAAACTTCATGAAATATCCCCAATGCTAGTTTTTGCCTAAAAAACAATGGCAGCATTTCTCTCTCTCTCTCTCTCTCTCTCTCTCTCTCTCTCTCTCTCTCTCTCTCTCTCTCTCTCTCTCTCTCTCTCTCTGAGACTCACACATGCACACAGCCCCACACGCACATCCTTTCTCGCTGGCTCCACCACCCTTGTTTTGGTTTCTCCCGGTATCGAACTTCATTTTTCTTCTTGTGATCAGCTGTTAGGATCAAGATTGCTCATTTTCCGCATCTTCGGAAAATAATGATTACTTGTATGTCTCACCGAGCTTTATATTTGTTTCACATTTTGGAGTTCAGCATATAACATTATTAATTTACAGAGTGGGATGATAAGGAAGAAGGAAAGGAAGTCCTGCAGCAGTGGGAAGATGATTGGGATGATGATGATGTCAATGATGATTTCTCCCTCCAATTGAGAAAAGAATTGGGAAGCAACTCAGAGAAGAAGTAAAGTGCCTCTTGCTCTCCTTCCTCCTAATTGTGCTCTATAAGCTTCAGCAAAATGTTCTTTTGAGGTTTGTGTGCTTTTTCCAAATGTGTTTTTAATTTTGTGAACAGCTTTCTGTGCTGCATTGCAGCAGCTTCTGCTTGGACTTTGGGAACTTTGTATCAGTGAACTAAACTAGGCATAGTTATTGACTAAATGACTTGTTAATTTACTTGTTGATTATGCAGTGGTTTATAGAAGATGTTGTAGAGTGTGTTATGATGATTTATGCTTTTTCTTCTTCTTAAGTTTTCAAATGACAATTTTAATTGATGAGGCAATATTGAGATAAATGTAAAGGATGCGAAGGAAATATTTAAAAGATATATGTTTTGATTTTGTTAATTATGAAATATAAATAGAAGATTATGTAAGTTTAATATCTTGATTTTGTTATATGAAAGATAAAGATATAGATGAGATAATATATATATATATATATATATATAATTCACATCATTATATTATGTTTCTTTTAATCATCTTAACATTAACTGCATTACTTATCTAATTAATGCCTTTTTATTGCTGCTATTGTAGATCATCCCCTTCAATCATGTTTATTTTTTTTATTACCACTTTGCAATAATAAATGTTTTTAATTTTAATTGTCTTTGATTTATATTAATATTTTTGTTCCCTTTTATTTAATATAAATATTAGATTCATAAAATATTGTTGGTGCAATTATAATTTTATAGAATGCATCTATATGTTTTTTATCACAATATTTTTGAGGTACTTTTGTTTATGATTCTTACATAAATTGACAAACATCTTTAGCCAAAGAGAAGTATAATAACTAACATGTTCTCTCTAATAAGGGACGAGTACAACGACACCACAATAATACCACAAAAATAAAAGAAAAAATAACAAGAGATTGTGTCTCACGAAGGATCAAAATATATTGCTAGCATAATCCTCAATCAAGATATAAATGATAAAGGCAAAATTTGCTTCCTATATATTTTTATTTTTAAAATATATGGAGTGAAGTGCAAAGTGATTTATGAAGAGTTATGCAACCTTAATGTAAAAGTAATCATAAAAGCAATGAATGACATTGAAGAGCAAATGACTATGGGTTTTATAAAGAAAATAAAGCATAAGACCTAGATTAAATCATGGTCATTGGTCCTACAAAGTTGCAATAATGGAATTTTAAAAGATCTTACTGAAAATGTTAAATTTATGTTCCTAGACTTGAACTACAATGTACATTTATTCTTCCTACGAGGGAAGGTGAGACTGGAAGAAGATAGCGAGAGCTTGCTTGCATTCCTTTGAAAGGATTTTCTAGAGTTTCTTCAGTCGGCTAAGTGGTCGGCTGAGGTAGACTAAAGATTTTTTAGCCTCTTTGTTTCTCCTTATGAGAGTAATTTTTAAAGTGAAAGAAGAGAGGTGATATAATTTTTTTTTATATATAATTGAAGAACTTCGCACAAATTTTGCCTAAGAGGCTGACATGAGCACTATTCAAACACACTTTATGGAACGGTTATTTCATTTTGATCTGAAATATTATCTATATTCATCTTCATTATGGTTAGGGGTCTGTAGGGGTGTAAACGAGTCAAAATTGAGCGAGGTCGGGCTTGGCTCATGTTCGGTTCATTTAAAAATAGCATTGTTCATGTCTGACTCGTGTTCGAGTCAGCTTGTGAACACTTTGTCATGTTCATCTTGTTAACTTTTTAGTGTTTTTGTTCGACTTGTGTTTTACACATTTTAAACTCTTTAGAATAAAAAAGTTTATAAAAAATTAATTTAAATTTATTTAAAAATAAAAAATTTTGGTTGAAAAAATAATTGCTTAAAAAACTTTAGAGAGGAAAAAAATTATTATTCTTTTAAACATTTAAGATAATGCATTTACATCTTCATGTATGTATTACTTTTTTTAAGGACTAATTGTGTGCTAATTTTTTGAAATCAGAGAAAAATATGACAGATTTACAATTATAAATGAACATGTACTACATAGAAAATGTTTTGGCTTATTAAGTTGATCACAATAACAAATTCCCAATGGGAAAAAAATTTAGAAAATTTTAAGGAAAACAATGTAGAAGAACTAGTATTGATAACATACTAATTTATTACACTTACATTACATTTTACAAATCTACATCTTCAAACTTAAAAAAAAAAAGACAAAAATTATGAAAATCATTATCTTCTTCTTGTAAAATCTACAATTTAACAAGCCAAAGAACTTTGCATAATACGTTTGTAAACTCGTACAATCTGCACATTTTATATAAAATGAAAAAAAAAAAGGTCAAAACAATAATGAAGTTAAAAAAGCCAGATGATAAACTTTGATGTATTTTAATTAAAAATGTGGCTTAGATTTAACAATTATTACTCATTTCATATTTTATACTATGAGGCTTTCCATTCATAGAAAACTTGGAGAGAGAAAAAAAACTCTTAGGCATCAATATTAACTCCAATCATCAAATATTATTTGCATAGGTGCTTGCCTTCCAAGCATAGTAGATGACTACTAATTTTAATCTTCTATCTATGTGCAGAACTTGCACTTGCACAATTAGAATAAAATGTCATCATTGCCTCTTGCAAAACCTTAAGAAAATATAAAAATAAACAAAGAACTCCAGAATATGAAGATATAATCCTTATTTCATGTTCACCAAATAAAACCTATGCACCTCCAAGATTTAACAAGTTATTCTTACAAAATCAAGGATTAAGTACAGCTAAAAATAACGAAGGGCAAATAAAGTCAACCATTCATTGAACAAAATAACAATCATTAGCCAACCATCCAAGAGGCCTTAGAGAACAAAAAATAGTCAATGATCCAAATAACAACCAACCAGAATCACCAAAGGTAACCAAGCAAACCCAGCCAAAAGGATCAAGAAAGCCAAGGCAGCCAACCCGAAAAAAACTCTTAGGCATCAATATTAATTCCAATCATCAAATATTATTTGCATAGGTGCTTGC
>NW_018164714.1:326325-333380 GCF_001263595.1 Phalaenopsis equestris | reverse complement strand
TTCTTGAACATAAGCTTGTCATTGTGGAAGGGGCCCATACCAGGACAAGAAATAAATAGGAAACAGTTAGAAGAAAAAAGAGGAGTGATCTTAATCTGAGAAGTGAAGAAATATTATATTAATGAGAAATAATCTTGAAATATCATACCAATAGTTGTAAATTATTATTTCAATTATGTGTAAGATACAAGAATTTTGTCAGTCATTGAACTAAGTTTCGAAGATTTAAGAAACTAACTAGAAAATAGAAATTATTGAAACTCATCAATTATTTATAGTAGCAGTGTTACTATCCATTATCTCCTTAGCAACCTAATATAGTTAGAGTCTTTCAAAATTTATGACAAACTTTAAAAAAGGAAGTTACTCATAATTTTTTTCGAGTAGCCATTTTTCGCTTGAACAAAAATAATGAGAAGTTAAGATATAAAATTTAACCATTTAATGGATATATTCATGATAACTAGAGATAAGAAAATTTTAAGAAAGAGTCTTATTCAATTTAAATACGCTTACCATAAGAGATTAGTAATTTGTAACAACTACCTTCATTTTGATAAATATGAAACCTTATAAACACCAAGAGGGTCTACTACAAAGCACCAAAGTAAATTTTAATAGGCAAAAGAGGTTAATGTAATTTGATTAAGGTTTTTACATTTAGGGAACAAATTCTCACCATTAAAGCCTTTACATTCCATGTTGTTATTATAATGTAGGGCATAAGGAGAGGGGTTTCTCTTTGTGATAATCTAGTGGTACATATGGAGGTGTATGTTGAGAGGACCAAAGAATATGTGTATCTAAAGACTTATAGGGCATGGAAAATCAATTCGTAATTGAGATTTGAGATTCATTATTGTTTTGAGAGAGATAAAAGATGAGCCAATGGAGACTTCTATTAAGTATTATGTGTAAGAAAAAATTTATGGTTATTTATTATAGGCATGACTATGCATAATATACAAATTTTTGTTTTTTTTCTTTTTTCATAGGAAGCAATAAAAGTAATTTAGTCTTAAAGGGGTTGTAGGAGAGCATGTCACATTTTCATGATTGAAGACTTGACAAAAATGGCAAGTAATCAGATGCCAACCTTAGATGACACCTTATTTGATCACAATCACATTTTAACCACATATATTAATAAAACTGAGATGAAATTTAGATACGGTTTATCTTTAAAAAAGGGGCTCATTTTGCTCTTTATTTTAGAGATGCATTATCGATTCCAACAATATAAAGGGTGCCTAGTGAACTTAACTTTTATTTTCTAAAAATTTAAGAGATGTCTTAACGAATTCTATTTTGATTCAATTACCTCCATAATTTGAGCTCAATTGGTTGGTTAACTGATGTCATTTAGAAAGATATTATTATTTTTGTGCAATTTATTTTATAATAACTCAATATCTGATAAAATATCTTATAAATTATAATAATATATGTTATGATTTATGCTATAAAAATAATAGAAAATAAATGGTATCATCAAGATGCCCATGTAGAATGCATTGGATATGTCTAGTTGCTGAATTTCCCAATTTTTCGTAGGGGCTAATGTAATTAGCATATCAATTGTGGAGAATTTTGCGACTAGACTGAAGGTTTTATGATAATCAATGCCATGTTGTGCTTAAAGATTAAAGCAAGCTCTATAGTAACCAATTGAACCGTCAATGTGATGCTTAATACGATAAATCCATTTACAACCAAGAATGGTTCGATTGAGAGGTGGGGGAACTAAAATCCATGTGGCTTGTTGTTGCAATGCTAGAAATTCTTCAGACATGGTTTTTTTCCAGTGGGTTTGGGCACAATCTTGTTTGAAAAAGATAGGTGTTTCTGATAGTTGTTGATGAGAAAGTTTAAATATTGTGAGAGGTTTTAAAGGACCTATTTTAGATCTAGTAATCATAGAGAGAGAGATAGAAGGGGGAGCGATAGAGATTGGTGTGGAAATGTGGAAATAGCTAGTGAGGAAGATGAAGTGGTTGTGGTGTTAGATGTATTGGAAAGAGTAGATGTAGGAATCAATATAGATGGTGGTATGTTTGTATGAGAATGGTTATTAGAGTGTTGGAGCGGAGTGAGATTGAGATAGGGAAATTGAAATTCTATGAATTTAACATGACGGGAAACAATGTTTCGCTGTTGAGGAGGTCAAAACAATTATAGCCTTTGTGTTGTTTGATATAACCTAAGAAAATGCACTAGGGTGCTTTAGGAGTGAATTTGTGTGTGGCTGGGAGGTTGCCATGGAAAGTGGGTTCAACCAAAAGTGCAAAGATGTTAATAATCAAGTGGTTGCTTAAAAAGATGTTAAAAAGGAGAAATATTATGTTGGGTGAAGGGAGTCTATTTATAAGGTAAATTGCAGTGCAACTGCAGCAAACTACAATTTTGTAGATAATTTTGCATGATTTAAATAAGTTAAAGGAGTTTCTATGATGTGTCTATTTTTTCTTTCAGCTATATTATTTTCTTCAAGTGTGTAAATACCATTATTGGAAAGAAATGTTTGAAGGTGAGTATTTTGATATTCATATACACCATCCAATCGTAAAAATTTAATGTTTATATGAATTGATTTTGTATTTGTTTGTGCAAAGTAATAAAATAGGAAGTGACGTCGGATTTAGTGTGCAACAAAAAACACCAACGAGAATAGGAAAAATCATAGATAAATGTGTCATAATATTTGAAGAGGTTAAGGGAGGGGTGAGCAAAAAAAACCCCAAACATTGGTATGTAACATATCCAAAAGATTATATTTAGTTGTTCTCAAAACAAAAGGCATTTTATGACTTTTATTTTGACTACATGGAATACAGATAATATTTATTGTTGACATATGAAGGTGGGGATTCATGTGAGCTATTTGTTGTAAGATTTTCATGTGGATGCCCCAGCCTGTTATATCAAACTTCAATATGCTAGAAAGTAGTAAAGGCCTTAATTGGGTATAAACCATTAAGAGCAAGGCAGAGTAGAAGTGTTTTCTTAGTAATTCAATCATGTATAAGAAATCCATTAGCATCAAAAATAATATAGAAGTTATAGCCTTTGGCTAAGTAAATTATGTGAAATTTGATGGGCTTAAAAAATTGATGAAAGAAATAACTTACAATCTGGTGTAGGTAGTAACTCTGCACCAACATGAGATATTTCTGTTGATTGGCAATTGCCAACAACAATTTTATCCTAACCAGTATATGGCTGAGGATAATTGATGTTCTCATTGTAGAGAGTGAGATGAGATGTTGCTCTAAGAGTGAGATGAGATGTTGCTCTAGCCAAGTATCCATTCTTGGTTTTTAGGCACTGTAATAAAGGCATTTGTATAGTCGGTTTATACTAAAGATTTGTGCGGTGACAACAATTTTCAACAGTATGACCATTCTTGTGACAAATTTGACAAATGATGATAACTCAAGTCTTGGTAATGCTACTGCTAGTTGATGGGTTATTTTGATTGACATTTGATTTGGATTGCAATTTAAATGTGGAATTCTTGTTCTTGAGGTGGAACAAAGTCTGGTGAGTAGATTTCCTGAAACTTTCATTCATTAAGTTTCTTTCTTCAATATGTAGTAGGGCATAGAATTCTTCTAACAAAAGAGATCTGACTGTGAGTTTTGATTGTCGCTTTGAATCCTTGATATGTAAAAGGCAACCCATTAAGAGTATAAGGTATAATATCTTCTTTGCCTGTGGTGGTTCCAACAACAGCTATGTTGTTAACCATGGTCTTGATTGTTGTAAGATATTGTGTCATAAAATTGTGTCCTACATTGATGTTATGTAACTCATTTTTGAGTTGTATCACTCTATTTTGTAACTCCATATTTCTACCGTTGTGTTGAGGTGAAGAACATAGGGTAAAACATAAGCAAATATTGTCAAAAAAAATTGCAACAGCGAGGCCTTGATCCACTAACTTCCATAGTTGATAATTGTGATTATCAACATGAGCAGTGATGATATCTTGAGAATATTTGGAAGGAGTAATGGTAGAATCAATAAATGATTCAAATCCATCAGCAAGAAAATGTTTCTTGACTTGAACTTTCCAAATGGCATAATTCTCATACTTAAGAGAGTTTACCACATTGTTGACACTTATCATAAAAAACTTTAGAGAAGGAGGGATGCTAATTTCTCTTACCTTGTTAAAGGAATCAATTGATTGTTGTGAAAGATGTGAAGATGTTGAAGGAGAAGGATCCATGAAACTTGATGTGGTATGACTATTGCTCCGATACCACGATAAACCAAAGAATAAAAAGGTGAAGAGAAAGAAATTAAACAAGATTATATTATGTGCACTTATTCAGTAAAGGGGCGGGTCATATTTATAGACCCAAGAATGGGTGAAGAGAAAGAAATTAAACAAGATTATATTATATGCACTTATTCAGTAAAGGGGCGGGTCATATTTATAGACCCAAGAATGGCCATGAAGTAAATACAATGAAGGGCAAATGTGTAAATATACAAATCTTTAATAATATTATATATGTTCCTATATTAGAAACACTTGTAGGAATTCTAATAGATGGAGGCAAGAATGGCCAAGCTAGGACATTTGTGGTTGAGCCACAAGCATGATTCCTAAAAACAGGTACGTCTCTTAAATGAGGCTTACTTTATTTTTGAGAAAATAAGATATTTAAATACAAAACTAGTCAATAAAAACAAAACTTATAATTACTAAAATAAATAAAATAAACAAAGTTGAATACTTTGTTTAGGATAACTAATAGAACCAACAAATTAGATAATCTAGGTGGTTTAAGCAAAAATATTAAAAAATACAACAATAGCTACTACACATAAGGAACCTAAAGCCATAAATTAAATTGACATAAATGAAATATTTTATTTCTATTTTAATTAAGCAAACACCTCTAATTGTAATTAGAAGTTAGAAATTATTCCTTTTTTTTCACTCATGCATAAATCATGCCCTAAAGAATGAACTCAAAATGTTATGACATAAATCTTGTCCTAAAGAATGAACTCAAAATGTTATGAAAGAAAGATAAAGCACCAAACTAAATACCCTTACCTTTTTTTTTAATAAAGTGTCATTAATAGAAAGGGAATATTACATATAATCCCCAAAACTTTATTATTTATAAAATGAGTACCCAATAATAACTTTTTAACTAACAAACCCATGTATTTAAATTAAATAAATCATAAAATAATTAGCCATCCAACAAAAAAAAAGACAAATTAGTCTATAATCATGCAACACTTTGTTGAGCCAAAGATACATTCAAGATATTAAATTATGAAATAAGTTTTATAATTCAAAAATATCATTAAAAAAATAAAATATAATAATTATTTTATTTTATTTTATTTTTCTGAAGCAAGGGTTAATTAATTGTTTCTCCAGCACCTGCACCAAAGTGTGGGAAATTTGTAGGGAGAATGAAGGTGGGATCATCCCCACCTTTACCTTGAAATGCACGGCCTAGCGAATAACCAAGAGCCCTTGACACTGGCACAGCCACTGCATTGCCCACTTGTATATACCTGCCCATTTTATTTTAAAAAAAAAAACAATTTCTTTATTTTCTATTATTTTAAAAAAAAAAATTTTGTATTTTTAAAAATAAATATATTTATTTTTAAATAAATATATGAAATGTTACCTCTCTTTCAGGGGACCGCAGAGTTTATAGTGATCAGGAAATCCCTGAAGCCGGGCATTTTCTCTTATGGTTAGCACCCTGTCCTGCTCAGGGTGTAAAATAATCTGCACGGAGAAAAAGAGAAGGAACCTTGAGCAGAAAAGTCCAGACAAATTAAATTATTGCAGATTTAACTGGGGCTGTCAAAATGGCTCGTTGTTCGCGAACAGCTCGTGTTTGTCTCGTTCGCTAAGTTAGTGAGCCGAACACGAACAAAGATTTGTCCATTCGTGTTCAGCTCGTTTTGGCTCGAAATACTACTAATCAAATATATATATATATATATTGATTAGTAGTATTTTAAAAAAATTTAATTGACTACAAGGCTACAAAGATTTATAATCAATTAAAAGTAATAATTAAAAAAATAGAATAAAAATTACTAAATTAGATTTAAATGATGTTTTAATATAAACAATAATTTTTAAATCTTGTCATAATCCTTAATATCTTATGATAATGTGATTAGGGTTGTCAAAACGGTTCTTTGTTCGTGAACGGCTCGCATTCCGCTCACTAAGCAAACGAGCCCAACACAAACATACTTTTTGAGCTCGAAATATAAACGAGCCGAACACGAGTTGAGCCTGGGCTCGCTCGTGTTTGGCTCGTTTGCACCTCTAGATTTAACCCTACCTTTAAAAAAAACAATTTCACCTTAACGGTCAGAACCATTTTACCTGATTGTGGGGTTCTGCCCTGGTTACTACAGTAGGTACAGTCTCATCCCACCATAGCCGTCCAAAAGGCCTATTCGAACAAGAAATATAAATCAACCAAAAAAAAACATTTTCTGCAAAAGATTTTTTGATGATTTATAAATATATTAAAACCTACTTTGGAGACTTCCCCTTGATATATGACATAGCATAGTCAGGAACCTGCACCCAAAAAAAAAAAAAAAAAATTGTGGATAAATTTAGATTAATATATAAATAAAATAAGAGATAATTACATACAAGCCGTCCGAAACATTGATATTTACAAATTAACCGTTCATGTGATTTTGTTTGAACTTCAAAACTAATGTATTTATGCGTGCCACGATCAAACTATTGAGAAGTTTATAAAAATGAAAATAAGAGTTGATTTATAATTTATTGAGTGAGAATTTAAGAAAGGATGAAAGAGAATGGTTCGTTTGTAAATAGCAAGTTTGGGGTGGTCTTTGTATAATTGCGCCATAAAATAAATATATAGATAAGAAATTTTACCAGAGGACTCCCTGAAGGAAGAAAAACCCGTTCAACTTGGGGATCAAACTCCACCACATTATTGGGGCCAACTACAACACCAGGAAAATCTCGAAAGTTTGCTCCCTGTACATATATATATATATATATATGGCGG
>NW_018164714.1:303660-326268 GCF_001263595.1 Phalaenopsis equestris | reverse complement strand
ATCTAAAAAAAAATATATATATCGCTCTCCCAATACATTACTCCTCTATATATGTATATATATATATATAAATAAAATAATAATAATAAATTACTAAAAAAGCTCAAGAATTACAACAATAGTAGAAATATAAGGGAATCAATCTAGAAGGTTCATTTAAGAAATCATAATTAGAGAACTAACCTTTTTTTTAGGAACCCTACATACACGCAAGTAGTCATCTTCATTCAGCTGCAATGGCCTATGATCAAACAGGGTGTTATGTAGAATTGCCTTCTTTGGGTTGCAAGAGGGGTCCACCAAGTCTGTGCAATGCAAATATATTTAAAAATTAAAAATGTAAAAGTTAAGTGTTACATATCTTAGAAGAAACCTAGCATTGTAAATGATCGAAGGGAACTTATCTACAACTATCAAAACCTTGATGTAAAGAAGATGGGATGATTGATTACAAAATACTATGGTTACACTATAAAACTATTACAACATAAAATGCTTATACTATAAAAATATGTTACTTCAAATGTGATTATAATAAAAGCAAAATTTTTGTTATAATCAAATATACTTTTGTCGGACAAAAATTTGTCTTCGAAATTATCAAAGTAACAGATCGTGCACACCAAAAAAAAAAAAAAGCAAAAGCAAAAAATTAAAATATTGAAAATTTAGATTATAATTCCTTGGTAAAAGTCAAAGTGGATGGAAAATCCTCCCCCTTTCAAGTTGTGCCGTGTTCCCTATTTATAAGAGTCAAACCTCCTTTACTTCATTTGGAGGGAAACGTTAATAGCATGTTAAAAAGCTTGTGTTACATGAATCTCTAGTGGACTCCTAGACTACGAAAAAAGTCGAGGGTTGTTCCTTTTCAATCGTTCTTTTAGTGGTCTTCAACAAACACAATTGACTCAAACAAAGTAATGTGGTCGTCGATCAAATTAGTCTTGCCCTTGTAGGACTCTAATGTTGAAATTTGGAACCTCTCTGGGGGCTCGACACCAGAGATTTACCTTGAAAACGTATTCCTACTCCATAGAAGTGTCTCAGTATCCCCAAACAGATATCGGTCAATCAGTCTCAACCAAGCACTATCGAAGTACTGGGAGTCACATTCTATTTTCAAATCCTAAGAGATTCTTTGGCCATTAGGCATCGGCCCTTTCTCTCAGGAGTGCTGCTCTCTTCCACAAGACAGTGCATCTCAGATGAAATTAAACATTTGATCTTTCAACACTTAAATCCGTCGGTTCATACTCTCTGTTGCACTTATCTCCGTTATGGGTTTCTTCTCCGAAAATTGTTCCTCTTCACACTATAATTTTTAGAATGTTCACTTCACTCACACACACTCTAAAGTTTTGCAAGCTTCCTGCTTAACACAGTTTTTATATCATCACTAAGGAGCTTAAACATGGCTCATCTCATTTTTTTTACTTTAAAAAAAAAGGATTTTAATGGTATGTACCAGGTTCAGTGAGGCGAATAGAGTACTGAAAATCTGTTTTTGGACGGCCTCCATAGGGCATCTCATCTCTTGCTTCATTATTTTCCGCCTGAAGTTTCACAACCAACAAAATAAGGGTCTAAATTAAAAAATCCTATTAAAAATCATACATACTTTGGGCAGATCTGAAATAGCATCACCAAGCAACAAAGCCTTCGGAAGATGTGGTCGTTGACCTTCATTATAAGCAACAATGTTTTGCTAAACAAATAGAATCACCTGTTATTATGCTTCTCTGCCACACTAATTATTTTTTTACCATATAATAAATCTATATTTACCTCAAATTTCACAGGTGCACCACCTCGAACAAGTACATCATGTGTAGGTAATGGAAATTGTGGTAAAACCTGAAAATGAAAACAATATTAATAACATTGATCCAAAATATAAGAATAAATACGAAATAATTTATAAACATACCACACAATTCCTATGTTTTTATATATCTAACACCTAAACTTTCATATTTACATGCAAAAAATTTAAATTTATTACTAATACATAGATTTTAATAGAGAAGTACAGCTTTTTGTGCATTGGTTCATAACACCAAAATATTATAAAGATAAATATGAAAGTTTAAGTGTCAGGTTTATAAACAAAAGAATTGTGTTGTATGTAGGCAAAATTCTCTCATTGCATATATAAAATACCTCACTTGGCTGAGCGCCCCAGAGAAATACTCTCATTCGAAATTGGGGAAGACCGTAACATCCAGCAGCCATTATTCCTAACCTAGATTGATAGTTCATTTTAACCAGCTTGCTTAATGCAAACCGTCCAAGATAACCTTCAGCAAACTTCAGAATGTCAACAACATTCTCCATCAAAACAAATTTAGGCTTAAGAAAATCCACAATTTCCATAAATACAGCCATTTGTTGGTTTCTGATGTCCGCAAGTGGATTATTAAAATCTCTAAATCTGTTGAACCCACTTATACCTTGGCAAGGAGGACCCCCACAAATAACATCAACAACTCCCTATAAAACGTAACAAAATTATTGTGAATGTAAACCTTATCAAATGAATATATATATATATATATATATATATACAAGTGTGTGTGTGGGTGAATGACCGAAGACTATTAGACGAGCCTCAGTCATCCCTAGGTGTGCTAAATATTCGAATACCACACTCTACATAGGAAAATTTGAACCCGTGACCTGAGGGTACTTACGGCCTTCAAAGAGACTGCTCTACCAACAGGCCACGATACACCCACGCGCCTCCACAGATAATTATTCGTATACATAACTATATATAGAGAGAGAGGGCTTATAAAGTACAAATTGAAAAGTAACTCACAGGCAAAGGTAAAATTTTGTTTCTGTATCCTTTTCGAACAAAATTTTCAATTCTTTCTGAACATTTGCTACATAAGATTAAAGAAGTACATGTTAACAACAAATAAAGAACAAGTTATATAAAACATGAAAATAGTACCGTAGGCCACTAATGGGTTCCCATGTATCTTCACTTGCTCCATATCCTTTCCACCGCACCTATTCAATAATAAATACAAAAAAGATGAAATGTGCAAAGAGCATTCAGCATGAACCCTGAGAAATATAAAACTGGTTCTAAGAAATCTTCATATGAGGAACGACTAGGCAATTTCACTTTGTGTCAAATGTCACCTTAAACATCAACTCCTTTTTCCCAATTTCATTTGGATCTCCAAAGCAAATATCCACAAAATGATCCACCTCAAACTCCCCTTCAGATACAGGAGTTGAATCAATATCACCATCATCATCACTAAGATCATCCGTCTCTTTGTTGGGCTTCGGTGGATGTTTCACGTCCAAAGAAAAATTCTCACATAATTTCTTCCACTCTCTTAAAAGAACAAGAAAATCTTCAGCCCTCTCATTTCGGACCTTCAATTTAACCACGATAAAAGATTAATGCCTGATCATTAAAAAAAATAATAAAGCACGGATTCTCCATTAGATTAAACTTCAAAATAAAATTCAACCTTGTAAATTTGTAGGAAAGAATTTTAGTACAATCTTGAACAGCTAAGAGGGTGTTTGCTAGCCTGAGTTAAGCGAGATTTATGTATTATGCAATGTTAATTCAACCAAACAAAAAAATCTGAAAAATTAAATCCACAGTTCATTAAATCCAATTTTCTTTGGCTTCAGTTAATTTTCTAACATAAAACTGGGTTTATTAAATCAGACTATCATGTGGATTTAACAAATTTAGCTAAGGAAGAAAGTCATATAAGTGAATTTATGCCAAACACAGTAAAAGAACTTAATGGATTTAATCATAAATTGAACAAACAGTATTCTGAATTTAGAGCATTTGGATTGGATAAATCCAGATTTACCGGAATTAATAAATCCTATTTCGCTTAAATCTTAGTTGCAGCCAAACACCCCCTAAACTAAAAAAACAATAATAAAGGACCAATAATTAATTACTCAGAATGCATTAACATAGAACTAACAAGAAAATAGTTTATAATAATACAATTAAATCAAGCATCAAGCCATGGACATTTGATGGATACCTTGGTTTTCAGATGATTCAATCGCAAGCTTTGGCAGGCAAATGAATTAAGATCTACAGCCCAAGTCTACAACAAAAACATGACCAAAATAAATTAAGAAGGGAAATTAGAGAAAGATCTTCACAATAAATGAAATTATGAACCAAAAGAAAAAAAAGGTGATTTTTTGTTTCATGACTAAGTTAACGTTCACAGCTTACAGTGTGAAGATTTAGACCGGCAAGTTGAGCGCCATTGCACAAGCCAGTGGACATTGCTCCACAACCAGAGTACAAATCTAGTAAATTGGCATTAGTTGAAGAAGATGCCTGTTCAAAACCTTCCTCACTTGAAGTAGTTGACAAGGAGCTAACACCACTAGTATCATCTATGGCAATAGAACCATGGCATGCAGTCACAATAACAAAGATAAAATATATAAATAATAGAATGCTAAATATAAACAAAACATATCCAGAAGTACCTTTAGGGAGACTAGCAAAAGTGGAATAAGAGGGCGAGTATGACATATCATAATAATAATCACACTCCGGAATCTCATCTTTTATAGGCAAACCAATCTACAAAGTATATTATAATGAATAAAAATCAAAATAATTAAATAACACGTCATATAGATAATGTAATGCAGACGTCAAGATTTTTTAATCAAACACTAGAAATTACATTATTTTTTATACGAATAATTCTAATTTTGCTAACAATGCAATCTAATTCATTATCATTTTGGTCTTCCGACAAGAAGACTCTTCTTTTATCATGGTCATTGGCATGATAACTAATTACCTACAAGAAAAAATAAAAGTTTGATTAGATCATTTATGATGACTAAAAAATTGAAACACATGTTTTGTGAATCAAATAACTTACAGTATCCTCAGCTTTATAGAACCATTGGGTCCTAAAATACAGCTTCCCTTCAATAGTTTCAAAAAATTCAATAATACGCCCAATATAATTTGGCTCATCATCACCAGCCTAAAAAACAAGCAGAAATGGCTTGTATCACTATGCAAGTTTAACAAAAAAAATAGCAGCAATAGTAGTCAGTAACGATAAAATATACTCAAATAATAATAATAATATAATAATAATAATAGTAGTAATCCATAGCTAACATGCCACAATCACGAAACTGAAAAACCTCAAGTCCACACGGACCATAATTTTGATTAGAAAAGTATTAAGAAAAGTATATTGAGTGAAAATGACGAGATTTTTACAAATCATGTACATGTCCCACAATTAGAGTGAGACATAAGAAAAATTTTCCAACCAAAATTGAACTTGCAATAAAAGCACTTGATTTAGTGGTAGAAAACTAAGAATTATTTTTATTCAGTTATAGATGGACTGTAAATCATGCGTTTATAAAAACTTTACTAAGAACAGGCAGAATTTCCGTTAAAGGATAGGTTAATGCACCAATGCAAATGAAACACAAAAAACGAAAGTACAACTAATGAAATTTAAGAAAGCATAAACGTGTTACCAATATGACTGCATATATAAACCAATTGCATTGTTAACTTATACGCTGCATGAATAGTATAACTGAATAAGATGGAATCTTTAGTATTGATATAATTTGTAATCATAGAAATAACTAAGAGGTTAGAAGCGTAGACAATTTTTTGGCAGATAACTGTCCTAAGATATAACGAATCCATACAGTTGAATTTCACCTTGACATGTACGTCATCATTGAGGTTGTAGGTAACGTCATCAACCATTGCCTGATGATAATGGAGTTTTGCTTTGGCGGGTTCATCATCACCTTCGCTGCCACAGAAAATTTAAATGGTTGAAATGGTGACATTGACGATGAATGCAATCGCTAGCAACAAAAATTTCTCAGCTATATATCTTGAGACTAATAATTTCTCCAAAACAGAAGTGTTAATTAAACCATGTTCAAAATTAAAAAAGAGAGAGGAAATGCAACAGCCAAAATTGCATTTGATAGGTGAGATAAAGCGATTAGATAGTGCAACTATTGAAGAAAATGGAGACGATCCCACTCATGTAGAATAAATAAAATGTTTTATTTAAAAAAAAAAAAGATGCAAGCTTTCAGTCAAGAAGCGTACTTTCCATAGACCGATGAAGATAGTGACTTTCGCCCACCAGCCTAGAAAGATTAAAAAAACACAAACAATTAAACAATGGGGAAAATGTATGAAGTATTTTTGCAAATGCAATGAAATAAAGCAAGTTCATAAAAAAAAAAACCAAACAAAAAAATCCACGCAGAAAAAACATAATTAACTTCCGTTTGCTTCATCGTTTTCAAATAAAAAGAATAGTAAACAAATTACTAGCAAAATGAAGCCAAATTTTCATAAACGCTACGGCAGGACAAAAACTAATCAACTAAATTGCTTGCACTTTCGTTTATCATGCTATGGCAATGCATTTAATCACACCAACAACGTAATCACAAGGCTCATTTATTATCTACCTTTTTTCTTTCATTTATTTATTCTCAAGTGAATAAGAAACAATAAAGAAAAATTTGCTTAACAATTTCAACTAATTATTATAGCCAAGTTAAATCTAACAAGATACTTGAACTTGCAGAAATTTAAAATAAATGTTTGTAAAGTGAAATTGAAGTGATTGACTATTCTGAAGGATTAAATAAATCTATTAAATTTTAATAATCCTCACAGTTTATCCAAAAATTTACATTCACATGGTCATAAACATGGTTCGTGAATCAATTGTAACTGTGAAGTGTATTTTCCATAATCACGTCCATAACAAAAAATTTTTAATAAATTTTAGTTTATTTTTAAAATTTATGGATGCCAAACTAGAGCTGCTGTTTACACCTAGTTCTTTATACCTACCAACACATGTTACTTTATAAATTAAAAAAAAAAAACAAAGCAATAGTTGCAAGGTATTACTTAATTTCTTTCCTTATTCAACCTTATGCTAAAATTGAAACTACATCAGTAATATGATAAGAGATTAAAAGTTATTTTAATTTATTTCATTCAAAAGGGTTTCTTTGTTAAATTTTAGACATTGCCCTCTAAAAAGAGAAAATATTACGTCCAATAAACAGACGTGTGGTCGACAGTGTGAATCATACCACGCCGCCAAAAGCATAGTGTGTTGGGATTCATGTCATCGTCCACAAGTCTGAATGTAATATTGCCTCCTCTAAAATACTAAGAATGACAATTGAAAGTTAAAAGTCTTCAAAAAATAACATTGATGACTGTAACGATATCAAGTAACCAACAAAATGGTCAAACATAAAAATAATATTTTTTGATAAGTTTAACCAATACAAGAATTGTGTTTAAAGTTGAAAATGAGTGAAAATGAGAGAAGATCAAGAAATACAACATAGTTTGTCTCCAAATTAATGGTCATTTGTCTTTGAATGCAGTTGTAGTCATAAACAACTCTCATCAAACCATAGAAACCATCTATTTTTGCATTCACATATATTGTTTTCCCCATTTTTGGGTTCATTTTTTTAAGGCCAAGCTTTTCTTTAGTAATTAATATCAAAGATAAGTACGATTGTGTTCTTCAATTAAAGTAGAAGCAACAGTGCAAAAAGATGAAGGTGTGAAAATCAATCAATTTGATAACAATAATTTTGAGAAATAATAATGCAAATAAAGAATTATCTATATGAAAGAAAGTTATATCTACCACTTTTTGAGTTAAAACTAACAATTGTAATCCAAGAAAACAAGAATTTCTTAAATACCCAAGTATCAGAGTTGTATGCTAATCAAGTATCAAGAGTTGTATGCTAATCAAGAGTTGTGTACAAACTAATTACTAATTTTACACCCAAAAATGACCTACACAAATCTCAACAATCTAGATAAAAAAATAGATGACGAAAAAGTGCCAAAAATGATTATGAATATCAAAATGCAACATAAAAATATGCAGCTCTCATTAAAGCGGATCCGATAAAAAGATAATAATATGTAAATTCCCCATTAAAGTAGAGGAAAGCATATAATTTTAGACTTGATCCCTCTATCTCCTATAAATAGAGGAATCATACCATATACAAGGAGGAATATAAGGGCTTTTGGCTTTTTTCTCTAGATTCATCTTCTGTAAAAAAAAAATCTCTTTTTTTTCTTTTGTACTCCTATAGTGTGTGTAGTGTGTGTGTGTCTATATATATATATATATATATATATATATATATATATATGTACGATCAATTAGCCCGAGGATATCCCAATTCTCTCTACGAGACAAGTTTGTGCATGTTATTATTTTTTTTTCACTTCTTCGTCTCTTTTTCCTCTCAAGGTTCCTACCACGATCCTTGAGTATGCGTCACAAAATAAATTTGAATTCAACAACCTAAAAAATATGGTGAACGTAAATATTTTCAACAATAAGAAAAGCAACAACAACAAAAAAATACATCTCAGAGACACTCCAAACAATAAGTGTGTTAAAGAGTTCATGCAACAACTGGTCTAAAGCTGGAAATATCATTTTCGTCGTCTTCCTAGAGGTTATGACTACGAGGTGAGAACCGTAAAACGAATTGTAAACTTTCAACGGTCAAAACAAGTAGATCAACTTTACCTGCACACTGCTCGGTCATTTCTGATTAGCTGACACTTCATCCAGCAAATAAAGAGAGTGTTACTTCATAATTTAGGTTGTGTTATTACACAAATTTATCTAACGTTGACCCATTTTCAACTGACACTCGAGAAACTCAATTCCGAGTGAGTGAACAAGACGTTAACAACAAAATACTCCCCTTCGGAACAAGTAAAAATACTTCCCTCTGGGGCGAACAAACAAAAAAGTCTCTTTAGAGGCGAGCAAATAACACACTTTCCTTTGGGGCAAGCAAAAAAAAAAAAAAAAAAAAAACCCCCCCCCGAAAGCAAGCAAGCGAAAAACTTCAGAGCGAGCAAAAACAAAAACTCCCCTTCAAGGGTGAGCAAACAAAAAAAACATCTAGTATGCATGTAAATTCTAATCAAACTCAATTCAAGTTGACATGTTTTGTCAATTTTTGACAGCCCTAATTAAATCATATTTTTAAGCATGTAAATTTTATTTCACAATTAATTCATAATTTCCAAACTCCTACTCCATTTTACACTTTCCCCAATCCCCTTTAATTCCCAAGCTCTTCTTATGCAAGTACATTACAATATAATTCAACAAGTTAACGTGTGATTGAAGGTGAACTTGACAAGTAACTTACCAAATTTTAAAGAGAAATGCATATACAAAAATTTCTCTATTTGCTTTATTTTAATTCAATTTTCAAGCAAAAAGAGAAAGCAAACTAGATCAACATGAAATAGGCATTTTTGACGTAATGAATATGAATACAACTTATTAAGGGATCGAACTCATAAAATTGTTTCATTAGCTAATAATTCCAAAGAATTCGGCAGCCAATCCTAGCTTTACGTTTAAATGATAAAGTTCATTAAGATTATTAATTATCCTGCTAAATTTTAATGTACAATTAATTTTAATTAAGATTCAAAATCTTAATAAAATTAATTAAGCATCTTAATTCCATAAATCAAGCATAGTTTAAGGATTACAATTCATAAAGAGTTGAATAAGCATAGCAATATTTATAGGAATTGAATTAAAAAAAGAAAACTCTAAGTTGATTAAGCTTTAACAATGATGTACTAATCATTATAAAAAATAAAGAAACCCTTGGGCTCTAATAATATGATCTATTGCTCTAAAATCCAAAATTTTGCTAGCCTTTGTACTTTAGTTCTATTGTTTTTTTTAATTATATCAATTAAATTCTTCTAAAAAAGTAATTTTATATTTTTATTATGATCTTTTCTTCACATTTTTCCTAATCCAAAAAATAAACATAATTAATCACACATGTTATTGGATATTTTATGTTTGACTGCTGTCTATCAACAATAAGTTATTAAAAAATCTGCAAATAACTATCAATAACATACATTAATAATCATATTTAGAAAACAATAAACAAATACCTTCAAATACATAAAGACCTAGTTCAATAATGGGGAGGATTAAAACTTCAAAAAAAACCATCGCATTTATAAAATGGAAATCATCAAATTTGATCTAATGAATAAGTATTTAATAAATCTTAGAAATAAAATTTAATTTGGCTAAAATTTATTAAATGAAAAGTAGAATACTAAATAATAAAGGTTGATTGAGGATAAATGATTGAGTTATTTTTTCCTTATTTGTATAATTTGAATGTTGTCTGATTAGACAAGGAAAAATGGATTTCACTTTGGAAAATGAAGGTTCTAGCTTATTTGATTAGTTTCCTACACATAAAGAATTAATCCTAATTTCAAAATAAACAGAACATTTTAATTAACAATTTCAGTTGGGCAAATAATTAACAATGTTAATTAGTCAAAATAAAAAGCTTTAATTACTAATGAAAATTTAAATTCATTTAGATACTTAATTTCAAGAAGGGTAATCAAATGATATCATGCAAACAAATTTTTAAGTTAATACTTAATACCCTTAAATATATGTAATTAAGATTATAAATTTGATTATTGCTAGATGCATTAATTCTACTTTTGTCAGAAAACAAATAAATACACTTTTTCAAGGGCAGTGTGAGCACTTCAATCAAGTAGATAAAAATTATTCATTCTATCAGCCAATATTCTACAAAATATGAGACCATTTTATTTAGCGGATAAGTTCTTAAATCTAACCTCTTAGGGTTCAAACACGATTAAAACAAATTTAATTTTCGCATGATTCATTTGTTACGCATTCTCACAGAGTGTTGGCTACATAAAGAATTTAGTGTTGGTGGGATTTAGTAAATTCATATTCATTAAAACTATCTCCTTGTTGAATTTATTAAATCCGGATTTAACATGAATCGAGACCTTGAATCCAACATTTCTAAAATCCATAAAACTTGAGTTTTTTGTTTTTTTTTTTTTTTCTAAATATGATGACTATTATTAGATCCAACGGATAAACACTATTAATATGGATGCTACCAAACACCCCCTTAGTATACCATGTTTAGGGCTGCTAATTACCTTCTTCGTGTATCTCTCCGGCCATCTCATTTGAGCTTCACTGACAGGAACAGGATCACCCGCAAATCTGCTGCTTGACTCCTCCTGTCTCTTCACTACTTTCTTTCCGGCCGCCCATTTCTTCTTGTCAGACGAATTCACAGCTGGCTCTTCACACAGCCCTTCCTCCTCTACCTTGTTTTCGTTTTCTTTTTGCAGATCCAAAGCCATTCCCTCATCGTCTTCAAGCTTATTCACCACTTCCGGGGCGGGCGCCTTTATCTTCTTCCGCGACGGGCTCTGTCCTTCATACGCAACAGAACCCTCAGCTTTTTTAAGGAAACCGTTAGCAAACTCAGAAGCTACCAAACTTTTTCTCTTCAATGATTCTACCGTCTTCTGCTCACCGGCGTCACCCTGCCGCTGCCGAGTACAGCGGACGGAGGATGAAGGTGTTTCAATGAGCTTCGGCTGGTTATCAAGCGCATTATCCCGCTGGTGAGTGCGGCGCAAAGACGAGGGGGATTCAAGGATCTTCGACTGCTCATCGACTGTATTACCCCGATTCCGAGTACGGCGCACAGAGGAAGAAGGGGATTCGAGCTTCGGCTGTTCATCAACGGCATGTTCCCGAAGCCGAGTACGGCGCGCTGATGATGATAAGGATTCGAGCTTCGGCTGCTCATGGACGGCATTCTCCTGCTGCCGTGTGCGGCAGCGCGCAGTCGATTTAGACATGAGAGGAGAGTGGCGACGGCTCAGCTGCAGGGACGGCGTTTGGTAGCGATTTATCACCGGATTTATAGCCAAACGCTAAAATGCAGGAGCTTCGCCAAACACCCCGTTAGGGTTTCGTCGACATACCTGCAACAGTGCTGACTTGTCGGGGAGATAAATTGCACGCGCGATGTTTGAATTCAGAGAGAGAACAACGAGCGGGAATTGGAATTCTTCTGAGGCAGTAAGTAAAATTTGAATGGTTGACATCCATAGTAGGCTTTTGAGGAAGTGTTATGTTGAAACAAATATGCATTCTGAGTCAAATAGTGGGGTGTCATGTGTCAAGTGGGTTCTACCATTTTTTAACACTAGTCAGTATCAGTGTATTGCGGTGGGGTTCATTTGACACAAGGCGCCCTACTATCAGACTCCGAACACAAATTGCTTTAGGAGTTTTGATGTAATATTCTCTCGTGTTATGTTTTAATATGACAATTGTCCATTAAATAATTTAAATATATATTTTCTTTACTCTAGCAAATCAAACAAAACATCATTTACTATGTTGATTTCTAATGTATGAAGAATTTATTATCATCTATGGAGAATCTTGTAGCATTTATAATAAGAAATATTTCAATTTCAGTATATTTCATGAATTTATGGTGAAACTAGCCTTTACCACAAAAAACATATGATACCAAAATTGGGTCTACCTAAATACAATAAAGCCCAGATCAAGCCATTAAAATATGTTTTGAGATTTTGGATAGTCGAGTAATGGTCAAATGTACTTCAAATATGACATTTATATTCAAATTGAGTGTCTAGTCGTAAGGAATCCAAAGAGTTTATGTTGCTTAATTTTGAGGTCATTGAGGCTATCAAATCACCAAATAATTTCATATGATTAATAGAGATCAATGTGGTTCATTCGATCAAATGGTTCGGGAAGTTATTTGTCATAAAAACTAAAATATCCCTACATCATACGTTATAAATATACCACATATATTTGCTTGGGGAGTAGAAGATAAGCAATTTTGACCTTATTTTGGACAGAAGTCCCGACAATAACTTCTGGCATTTATAATCACCAATCACAATTGATCACCATATGTAGCTGACCACGCTTGCTCGCCACCATCGGCAACTCTTGTTTGCTAACGTATTATCCCAAACAAGACCATAATGCATAATATTGTATTGGAGACCCAAAAATAACTTATGGGCCTCGTAACCATCGATCATTATCTGTCAGTCACTGTCAAAAACCGTTGTCGTCCCTGCTTGTCGTAATTGGTGACCCTTGCTTTCTAATATCATATCTCAAATATGGTTGCAACATATCCTGATGTTTTGGAGCCCCAACAATAACTTCAAACCTTCGTAGTCGTCAATAAACACCGACGACCACCACCCGTTGGCAATCGTCGATAACTGATGCCTGTCCCTGCTCATGGATGTTGGCAACCCTTACTTTTTAACATCGAATCTCAAATACAAATATAATGTATAACATTGTATTGAATATTTGATGATAACTTTCGGTCTTTGGAGTCATTGACCACCGTGGACCACCATCTGTTTGTCGCCATCGACATTGTCAGACACCTCTGCTCATTATCGTTGAAGACCCTTTCTTGCTAATTTCATATCTCAAATATGGTTCTAACATATAATTTGTATTGAAATCTCGGCAATAACTTACAACCTCTGTAGTCTTCGGCAACCATCGATCACTTCATGTCATCCACTATTGACCATCGTTTACCACCCTTGCTCACCTCCGCCGGTGACCTTTGTCTACTGATATCAAATCTCAAGTATGGTGGTTGTTCCTAACACATGTATATTACCAACAAATACAGAGTCTAATGCAAAATTATAACCTTGTTCTGAGCGAGGGGTTAGCCGCTGACTGCAGCCCTTATGCTCAACTGATGCATTTGCAATCACCAATTATAGTCTATGTGGCTAATTGATGCTATTGTAGTGACCAACTAAATCCTATGTGACCAAATAATGTTATTATAGATATCAACTACAACTTTTGTGGTCATCTACTATTGCTACAGCTTCAAACTATGGTCTTTTTAGAGAATAATCAATTATGGCCTATATAGCTGGTTGACAATATTGTAGTCACAAACTACAGTCTATCTGACCAATTACTACTATAAATTTTAACTATGACATCTATGACCAACCGACGTTTTTGCAGTCACTAACTACGACTTATGCGACCAACTAACTTTATTGTAATGAGCAAATATGGCTTATGCGGTCCAGTAACAATATTGCAGTCACCAACTTTAACTTATGTGGCTAACTATTACTATTATAATTTTCAACTATAGCCTCTGTGATCAATTGACGCATTGGCAATCTCCAATTACAATTTATATGGCTAACTAATGATATTATACTCATCGAATAAGACATATATGGCCAATTACGACTATAAATTCCAACTAAGGCCTTTATGGCCAATTAACACTGTTGTAGTATGTCTCATGTTGCCAACTGACGCTATTGTATTCACCAACTACTGTTATGTGACCAATTGATGATATTACAACCTTAAACTACAGCCTGTGTCCAATAACTATTACTACAGATTATAGCTATAGATTTTATGGCCAAGCAACACTATTGCAGTTACCAACTATGATCTTTACGATAAATTGACGATATTACAGCTTCTAACTATGATCTTTATAACTAACTATTATCTGTGCAACAACCAACTATGATCTTTGTGATTATTACTGTTAAACTTCCAAATACAATCTTTTTGACCAACTATCACTATTATAGCCATCGACTATAGCGTTCATGATTAGTTATATTTAGGGTAGCCGATGCTTGAAATCTATTATGATCTAGTTTGGTTAATCATGCAAGTATATGTGTTGATCTAGTAATATATGAAAAGTGAGTTTGTATATTGAACCCACGAGAATATTTGTCAAAATATTCCTCATGGAGGAAGTTCTAATGCACTGCACCACTGATTATAGTTTAAATTTATTCAAGTGTAAACACGAAAATATACCAAAAAGAAATAGTTGAAAAGTCATGAAGTAACTTTGACTCCCTTAAAAGTTATGTAACTCATGTTCATGCGACACCGAATAATGTTTTCTTGATATTTTGTCTTTGAGTTCTCCTATATGATAGTTGACAACTAGGAACACAATCTTGATTAGCTTATTTCTAGGTCTTGAAAAGATTCAAAAATCATACTACACTTAAGAGGGACTTGACCATGCAACATTTCCTATGATTTCTTGGATCCTCTATATATATTGTCATTTCCTAATGACAATATGCTTATTCCATTAGGTTACTAAGGGTCTGTTTGGGACAGCTGCAGTTTATCCAGCTTCTGCTGATAAGCAGCTTACCTGATAATCTGCTGAAGAGCAGCTGATCTAGATAAGTTGTCTGGCTGTTTGGTTTGTGCGTTTGGAAAACAACTCATTCTGGAAAACGATCATTTTGGTTAATTCAGTAGGCGACCAATTGGTTAGGCTATGTTGTGAATTTGTGCAATTTGTAAATAGTTTATTTGCAATTTTTTTTAGTTGAATGAATACTCTGTTTTGGAAAACGATCATTGTGCGTTTGGAATTTTACTTTTGTATGCGTAACTTTGCTCGCTTGATGTGATCGGATATATTTGAGTTATATAAATGTAACTACACCTTTTTGTATTTTCTACACTTTTTTGTATTTTCTTATCTTAACATTTGATCTTTAATTTGATTGAGAAAATAACAAATTTTGCTACACAGAGTATTCATTCAACTAAAAAAAATTGCAAATAAGCTATTTACAAATTGCACAAATCAAACAGCTTGGTTAGGCTATGTTGCGAGAACAGTAAGTAGGGCAGAGAGTTGAGGCGATTCGTAAAGGGTTGCGCAGTTCAAATTTCAGGCTGCTCGTCTCTGATACTCCATAAACTTGAGCAAACCTGTCCAACTGGGATGCAGTAGAAATGGAAGCACTCAAACTAGATGCGGTGTTTTGAAAATGAGCCTCCATAAATGAATAGGTAAAGCTTAAGAATTTTCAAATGAACAGATAAAGCTTGAGAATGTTTTGAAAAAATAATATTTTTTGAAGATTTTGTTAAGTGGTATACAATAAAAACTTACTGAAAATATAAAACTAATAAAGTTTTAAAGCTTCAATCATTTTCAAAATAGAAACTTACTGAAAATATTGAGGAAGCATCAATCCAAGTGAGCCAACAAATTGAGTGCAAACACAAAAAAAGCAGGCTATACATAGAAAGAGCAATAATACTCACCCTGGGCACGATAAAAAAAACTCAACCCTTCATCTTTTCAGCTTGCAGATACTTGTAAACACCATAAATAACTCTGATAAAACTTAAGGAAATTTTT
The DNA here is from genome assembly GCF_001263595.1 of Phalaenopsis equestris. Lineage (NCBI taxonomy): Eukaryota > Viridiplantae > Streptophyta > Magnoliopsida > Asparagales > Orchidaceae > Phalaenopsis > Phalaenopsis equestris. The sequence continues at coordinate 310,065 of NW_018164714.1, read as the reverse complement.
AAACAGGTCAACTTGCCGTTTTAACGGATGTTTAACAAAGTCATGTATCAGAAGAACCGGAAAGCCATAAATGTTTGCCAAAATAACTAGCAAAACTCTCATCCTTGCCTTCAAGCCTAGAAATGTCACTTATAAAAGCAAATCAAAGTACTTGTAAATTCAAACCAAAGAGCATGTAAATGCAAACCAAAGGACGTCCCTTTGTTTTTCCAGCTAAAGAAAACCATCCTGGCATTGTGTCGGGAAAATCACGATCCAACGATCCAAAGAGAAAACAGATAAATACAATGAAATCCTATAAAATACCATAAAAAAATTGATCTTCCTAATCTCCTTACCACCTATTGCTCATTTATCACCACTCTAACCTCCAAAATAAATCCATCTCCCTCTACAAAATTACCATAAATAAAAAACATGTTTCAGTAAGATTGCATTTCAATTTAACCCAAATCAGGGGTTCGCAGGAAATGTTTTTGACACACCCTAACCATAAAAGAACAAAATTAAAAAAATAATAATAAAAGAATCTTCAGTAGGCGACCAATTGGTTAGGCTATGTTGTGAGAACTGTAAGTAGGGCAGAGAGTTGAGGCGATTCGTAAAGGGTTGCGCAGTTCAAATTAGTCGATCAATCTTAACTCCTCTCTGCTCAAATACACAGTCATCTTCACATCCTTGCCATCCCAATGCCAAAGTCAGTGCTTCTGTCGTTCAATCACAGAGGCATCGTCAGTCAGCGAGAGTAGATCCACGGCTCCGACTCCTCATCTAGCTTGAGAGCAAGTCCTTGGCAGCAAATTTTCGCTGCACTTCTCGGGCTGAGAAGTTTCGATCGGCATGCTGGTGAAAGCAGCAATCAGAAGGGACAGGAGAGGGAGGCAGATGCAGTCGAGCGAGGTAGAAGACAGAGGGCATGTGAGGAAATAGATGAGAAAAACAGAGGGAAGACGTCGGCCACGGGGTCGATCCTGCGGCCGGTGTTTATCATAACAAGCGAACTTCCGTTTTCACATCCGCGACACCAACACATGAAACAAACAACAAGGCGGCGTTTTTAAAAACACCTTCATTGTTTTAAGCTACCCCAAATGGCCCTAAGTTTTAACCTACTTATTCCACTAGGAGACGGTTAGAAATCATAGATCATAAGAGGTTTCACATCCCAATTGATCATATTATGAGTAAATGACTATCAAAAGGTAAACACATCAATATGCATAGTTAAAAAGTATTGAAAACACTTATGGAGCAAAGCTACTCTTGCATCACAAAGACATGAAAGTATATCAGCTACGAGACAGGAGATAAAAAAAGCATAGAAGATTTTATTGCAAACATTGAATAAATAAGTGGTGGAAGTTACAAACATCGTACTAAGCAAAGTCCCCACTGTACAATAAGAATCTCTCAATAATCTCCCTCACACCATAGCATTCAATCTCTCTCGCACATAAAATCACTCAAAACTTAAAATAAAAATTACCCTGGAATTTTCCTCCACAATGGAAGATAAAGAAAGTCTTTGGGGTTTGAAATAAATCCCTGATTTTTGTTGTAATAAACCCTTGAAACTCTACACCCCTCCTCTAGGGCTTCCCCAAGCATCTATTTTTACATCTCTTGCCAAAATCAAAACGCAAAAAGAAATCGAAATAAACCTTGTCAGACTGCGACATAATTATGCTTGTGCCCGCATAATTATGTCAAAAAATGACATAAGCGATAAGCATGCTCGATCTGACATAGTTATGCTAGACACACGAAGATGTTAGCGTAGTTACGCCAAAAAATGGCATAATTTTGCTAGACAAGCAATTTTGCTCGCTTCGTGTTTTGGCTTCATAGCGTGCATTCAACCCCTAGAACCTACAGAATACCACAAAAAAATCTTCCACAAACATAAATTTGTGGTAAGTTGGGAATAAAATATGATATTTAAAGTATATAAATCACTTAAATTTATATTGTATCAATTCCCACAAACTTACGTATTGCTAGCCCTAAAGTAATCTCGTTTCTAATTATGATTCAAATAATTTCATAGCTCTAATGTATTATGTAAGTAAAATAAAAGGTATAAAAAAACATTTTAGAGACAAATTTTCATTAATATCTAATAGCGCAACCCTTTCTTTAATTTCCCTCTTTTTGATCCTAAGTATGTCTCAAAATTCATAAATTGGAGTGATTGACATTTCTTCATTTTCTAATGACATTTTTAAATCAATTAATAGTCAACAAACCAACCCAAAATCACTTAACTTTTTCCTAAATATGATATCATAGGAATTTTATTAAGAAAGATTTTAAGTCTTATTAATTAGGAAAAGATTTAGACTCTCATTTTTAATTTTCATGATTAACTTTAAGCTTATTCTAAAAAATTATTGGGCGCTTCTTTTTTTTTCTTTTTCATTTGCTTGGCCCCTTGTTTTTTTTTTTCCTTTTCTTTTTAGGCCTAAAATAATCTTAAATTTCACTAAAAATTACTATATATGCTTAAATTATTATTTTTAAATATTTTAAATATTTAATCTCCTATAACTGATAATTATTAAATGATTATTAATATGAACTCCAAACTACTATAATCAATTTAAAAGTTGAGTCTTGATCAAATTGATTGAGTTAATTACTAAATGACTTAAAGTATACCTGGTTAACTACTTATATTTTAAGAACGTTATTTTAATTATGAGGGACCTTCTATGTCTGAAATAGAGGTTGTTAAAGTGGATGACTATTCATCCTTTAATGAGTATTCACAATTATAATAATGTCAACATATAATATTGTTAAATTTTCAAGATTTTTATCATGAGTTGCTACTAAAAAACATAATCACAACTTAAACGTTTGAATTGCTCTCAGACAAGTGTCCATGCAAAACTCCCTTCGCCAAGTTTATTTCATATCCTATATCTGTCTTATGAGAAAATATAAGGATGAAAAGAGAAAAGCACGTAACAATAAGAAAATATACAGTTATCATAGGAGCTGCATAACAATAAATAAAATCAGAGTATAGTGAGACCAATTCTTGTATTGCCTCTAAACAAACTCAAGCATGACAATATTCAAATAAAAAACATGCACAAATAATATGTATATAGTACGTTTATGTACGTGCTTTGCATCCTTGTGCACAATGAAAAAGAGGTATATAATATGTACGTGTTTATGCACATCGCATTGGATTTACTGTTTGAAAGGACCATGATATTTTTAAGGAATATAAAACTGAATGACATTTTATGTGGTAAAGCTAGTTTTAAAAAGAAACATAAGCTCGACAACGCACTGAAGTTTAAAAAAACAGACACCAGGAGTGTTTGTTCAGTAATGATTCCATATAAAGTTGATATTGAAGGCAATTGGACAATTAAAAAAATTATAAAAAGTAATAATCACTCCTTTGCAAAACCTGGCGAGCAACTTCTAAGATTCAACCAGAAGATTAGTGATATTAATGGAGATGTGCGGAAATCGATGATAGAAGCAGAGATTATAATTACAGATGCATTCAATTTTTTTGCTATGAAAGTTTGTGGACTAAAATTGGATGTAAAAAAAAGAGATGCATTCAGTTTTATTCGAAAGGAAAGAATAACAAGAATTGAACATGGTGACACTAATTTTTAAATATAATTGCTCACACAGAGATAAATTGCATATAATATGTTTACATGAAACTTCCAGATTGATGATTTTGGTAAGTTGATCAGTTTTTTTTGGAATGATGACACGTCAAAGCTTGATTATAATTGTTTTGGAGATGTTATAATTTTTTATATAAGTTATATTGAATAAATACAACTTTCTTGTGCTTTTTTTTTGTATAAACCAACATTGGCAAAATATTCTTTTTAAAGTGAGGTTTTTATTAGATAAGACAATGGAGTCGTTAAATTAATTATTCAAAATATTTCTTTGTAAAAAGGATGATAAGCATCCCATAATAAAATTTATTGATCAGAATAAAGCCCTAGTGAGAGCTATAAAAGATTCATTACCACATACTCATCACTGATTATGTCGGTGGCATATATTTAAAAAAATTTCTTCAAAAATTCATTGCTACAATGGTAATAAGGCAATAAATGATCTATTTGACACATGTATGAGTAAGTGTGATTCTGAAGAAAAATTTGAACAAACGTGTATAAATATTATTAAAAAAGATAACCTATATAATAATGTTTGGCTATCTGATTTGTACGATATTAGAAATAAGTGGTTAACAACATTTAATAAAGATATATTTGTATTAGAGGTCTTTGCAAAACAAATAAGCAAGTCTACATATAATGTGTGTCGCGGTATCTCCAAGCTAATAAGCTTTATCACCGATTATTTTTTCAGACTTGAAAATATCATCAAAACATGAAGATGAAATAAGAAGGACGAGGATTTTAGATGCACTCAATCCATAACTGTTCCTATTGCTAAAAGTAGCCCTGTGCTAAAGTAAGCGACTTCATTCTATTTAAGGAATTTGTATTCATTTTTTGAAGAAGAGCCTCTACATGGGGTAGTAGTCGTGTTGTATATTTACTTGCTAATGGTCATTTATATTATTACATTAAAAATTTTGATAATAAAGGGACATGTAAACATTGAATTGTTAAATTTGAGAAGAGAACTTCTGAAATAAGTTGTAGTTTAAACAACAATTGAGATGATGAGGTTATTATGTACCTACCGCATAAGAGTTTTTAACATAGAAAATACCACGAAGATACCTAATAAATATCTCCTCTTGGGATAGTCTATTGATGCTAAAAGAGATTTCTATATTTGTAATGAATATAGCCATTTCAAAGAGACAAGTGAAGAATGGTTATTCTAGTGATGTTATATTTCACACCTACAACCATAAATTTTAATATCAAATAAGCACCAAAGCCCAAGGAAATAAAGAATATGAATTATATATATCATTAAAAAAATTACCTGACAATTTTCACTAGATATTGAGTGAGAAATCAATTTAATTGACGCAAAAGCCAAACAAAAAGAAGACCGAGAAGAGAGAATGCACTGTGAAATTAAAGGACCAAGCTAAAATGCGCCAAAGAGTATATCTAATTCTAGATTAAAAGAGCATTAAGAGAAAAATAAGAGAGTCGAAAGTATATATTCTTGTATACTATATCAACTCACTTGTATATATTATGAAGTTTATCTAACTAATTCTCTATTTTATAACAGAATAAAGGAGAAAGAGCCTTCATCATTTGAATAATCAATCATTTCCTCATGTGGCACCTGTTTATCTGCAATGTCAGATCCAGATTATTTCATGCGGGTCTGCTTTTCATTTTCCTTAGCATTTTCTTAAAGTCATTTCTAATCTTTAAATTAATATATGTGTATTTTCTTAATCATCTGCTCATGATTACTATAAAATAATAGAAATTCTATGTCAGATTATTTCATGCGGGTCTGATTTTCATTTTCCTTAGCATTTTTTAAAAGTCATTTCTAATCTATTAAATTAATATATGTGTATTTTCTTAATCATATGCTCATGATTACTATAAAATAATAGAAATTCTATGCATCTTGAAGTGCACCACAGTCCACACAAACATATATCAACTCGATGATGGATTCCATTGACTATAATATTACATAACATGAGTGAAACATACAAAGCCTTATTCATTGTTGGAAACAATGTATTATGTTCACATAAGTTTATAGTATGTCATTTTTCTAGATGTTTTGTCCATTTCATATGCAGACTATCCATAAATATGTTTTATAATTGGTAATAATGTTGTTTCCGTTTTTCACTTAGAATGACATGTGGTTTTGTGATTATAATTTATTAGTACTGTGTTGGTATTATTGTGTTTTTTTGTAGTAATTTTGTAGTTTTTTTGTGGTAATTTATTAATAATTCTGTGGTAATTTGACTGTGTTTGTATAAGAAAACAACAATGATACATCTACGAAACTACCACAATACCACAACATCGTGAATTGATGGAGCAAGGAGTTGCTCCTCATCCCTTAAATTCACGAGGGAATAAAAAACCTACATAAATCTATCAATCGAATAACATGTTCTCATCTGTTTTTTTGTAAAATTTATAGTACAAATGTGCTACTAGTCCAGGTCGAGTTCCAAAAAAAATTATGTATAGATGTTAAGCTCCAGCTCACATTCTTCGATCATCTCAAAATGCGAGGCCTAGCATCGAGTGCGAGAAGAGAAAGAATGAATGTATGCTCATAAAAATAAAGCTATTTAAAAGGTAAATCACTAGGTACCTTGACTAAAAAAATATTGTTTAGTTGATGTATACATCATATCAACCGTAAGTAGAAAAAACAAAGCAATTCATATATCGTAGTGAATGCTTATGCCATGGTTTCCTAATGATGACATCGACT
>NW_018164714.1:293972-303560 GCF_001263595.1 Phalaenopsis equestris | reverse complement strand
AAACAGTGAGTGATATTGTTTATTTTGCTCATAAGATTAGAGCCATCTTGTTCATGTCAATTTAGCTTAAAATAATGTTTGTATTATATAGATGTCAATACAACAAAGAACATTTCAAATATCTAAGATTTAAAAAAAAAACACACACACACACATTATTCTTCTGTTTTCATGTAAATCATTAGCAAATGATCATATCTAGCGACGTCTTTGTTTCATATCTTGTGATAAAAAAAGATGCGTTAGTTATCTAAAAAATACAAATAGCATAACTTTAAAATTAATAAATTTGAGGGCCTGCGCATGTATCTCTCATATTTGTAGCAATTGCATTAAGGTTTTCATCGTTAGCCGCGACCTCACCTAGCTTGCTATCATGTTACATTTCAGTCTGAGACATGTTCAAGTAAATTTCATTATCATAATAAAGTCTAATAAAATAGTATAATAATGCACAAACAATGACAATATAAGCATGTACGCTAATAAAAAAAATTACCTCATATGAGTTAGCTCTTGAAACATTTTCTTTCAAATGCCAAGTATTTTTTTCGCAGTATTAAATAGTTGTGCATGACGGTGGTTGTACAACTATTGAGCTATTGAATACTGACAAGATGCAACTCTTGTTACTCAAATGATAGCGACATATTCGAAAAGGTGCTATAATTTTATTAGCGTTAGTGTACTCCTAGTCTTTAAGATTTAAAAAAAAAACACACACACACACATTATTCTTCTGTTTTCATGTAAATCATTAGCAAATGATCATATCTAGCGACGTCTTTGTTTCATATCTTGTGATAAAAAAAGATGCGTTAGTTATCTAAAAAATACAAATAGCATAACTTTAAAATTAATAAATTTGAGGGCCTGCGCATGTATCTCTCATATTTGTAGCAATTGCATTAAGGTTTTCATCGTTAGCCGCGACCTCACCTAGCTTGCTATCATGTTACATTTCAGTCTGAGACATGTTCAAGTAAATTTCATTATCATAATAAAGTCTAATAAAATAGTATAATAATGCACAAACAATGACAATATAAGCATGTACGCTAATAAAAAAAATTACCTCATATGAGTTAGCTCTTGAAACATTTTCTTTCAAATGCCAAGTATTTTTTTCGCAGTATTAAATAGTTGTGCATGACGGTGGTTGTACAACTATTGAGCTATTGAATATTGACAAGATGCAGCTCTTGTTACTCAAATGATAGTGATATATTCGATAGGGTGCTATAATTTTATCAGTGTTAGCGTACTTCTAGTCAACCAAATAATACCAACCTTCAGATACTCACAATTCTCACAAAATCCTCATTTCTGAGCTAGATACTTCACAGTCTGGAGATATGTTACAAATTGAAGATACAAAAAGACTGTCACTATCACTTTTATGAGATGAATCCTTTCATATTTTGATACCAATTTTGTATCTCACAATCAACAATTGTAGGCATTTGTATGTCATTTATTGTTTTAATTACAATGCTAAGTAATGAGTATAATTGTGAATTTGCTTTTATGTAAAGATAACAACTTATTTTGGTCGGAGGCAAATTAATGAACTTTTTTGCCAATGACGCAATTACTTGCATGATATATTTGAAGTATTTACAAATTGTTTCCAGTAAATATTAGAAAAATTGACACAACTACTTATATATGTGGGCATTTACAACACCTTTAAGAAATATTTCGAGCTGACCAACTGAAATTATATTTTTTGTATCACTAAGTAGTTCAAGACAAACCAAAGTATCTCGTAATTGCACAAATACCTTTGATGATAGCCAGAAAGACTTGAAACTCTGAAAAATGCACACTTTCATTTTCTCCGCCTTCGTTCATCCGTCCTTTTGGGCATTGAGCCGGCGAACCCTAGCGGCAGCGTCGACGATCGTCCCCACTCCACACTCGCTGTTCTCTCCTTCCACATCTTCTCCTCTCCTTGCCCCCGTTCCTCCGAAGAGGATGCAATTTTCAACAAAAGAATAGCCTTGGCTGACGGGTAGTAGCTTCTGTTTCTATAGGTGCTCATTCTTTTGTGGATGTTTGGTTGCAAGGAGGATTTAGCATACGTAGGATTTAAATCCTAAGAACTGTTTGGTATGATAGAGTTTAAATCGAGTTAAATTATGTTGCTGTTCGACAACTTACGTGGAATTCATGTTTGTTAGTTTTTAATTAGGTTTAAATATTTAATAAATGATTTTAAGTGAAATACAGAAATAAAACAGTGAGTGATATTGTTTATTTTGCTCATAAGCTCAATAATTCGATTAAAGCCATCTTGTTCATGTGATTTTGCTCATAAGCTCAATAATTTGATTAGATCCATCTTGTTCATGACAATTTAACATAAAATAACGTCTCTATCATATAGATATCAATACAACAAAGAACATTTCAAATATCTAAGATTAAAATAAAAAACCACATCATTCTTCTGTTTTCATGTAAATCATTAGCAAATGACCATATCTAGCAACGTCTTTGTTTCATTTCTTGTGATAAAAAAAGATGGGTTAGTTATCTAAAAAATACAAATAGCATGACTTTAAAGTTAATAAATTTGAGGGCCTACACATGCATCCCACATATATATAGCAATTGAGAGCCTACACATGCATCCCACATATTTATAGCAATTGCATGCATTATTGCATATTGAGGTTTTTATCGTTAGCCGTGACCTCACTTAGTTTGCTATCATGTTACATTTCAGCCTGAGGCATGTTAAAGTAAATTTTGTTTTCATAATAAAGTATAATAAAATTGTATAGTAATGCACAAACAATGACAATATAAGCGTGTATGCTAATAAAAAAATTGCCGCATATGAGCTAGCTCTTGAAACATTTTCTTTCGAATGCCAAATGCACGAATATTCGGGTGACGGTGGTTGTACAACTATTGAGCTATTGAATATTGACAAGATGCAGCTCTTGTTACTCAAATGATAGTGATATATTCGATAGGGTGCTATAATTTTATCAGTGTTAGCGTACTTCTAGTCAACCAAATAATACCAACCTTCAGATACTCACAATTCTCACAAAATCCTCATTTCTGAGCTAGATACTTCACAGTCTGGAGATATGTTACAAATTGAAGATACAAAAAGACTGTCACTATCACTTTTATGAGATGAATCCTTTCATATTTTGATACCAATTTTGTATCCCACAATCAACAATTGTAAGTATTTGTATGTAAATTTGCTTTTATGTAAAGATAACAACTTGTTTTGGTTTGGAGGCAAATTAATGAACTTATTTGCCATGACGCAAATACTTGCATGATATATTTGAAGTATTTACAAATTGTTTCCAGTAAATATTATAAAAATTGACACTACATATATATGTGGGCATTCACAACACCTTTAAGAAATATTTCGAGTTCACCAAATGAAATTATAATTTTTGTATTACTAAGTAGTTCAAGACAAACCAAAGTATCTCGCAATTGCACAAATACCTTTGATGATAGCCTGAAAGACTTGTAGGAGCACAATTGCTGACCACCCAAAATATTACGTACATATTGATGGCTTGTGTATGTCTATTGAACATATGCATGCAAATGAATTCTTAATCATCTGAGTAACTACTAATCATTGTTAGTGGTATTTTTTTATTGATGATATTGTTTTTTTTTACACAATGGCCTATCATGTTGCAAATAGAATTAAGAAGAATTCTTCTAAATAAATAAACATACATGTAACAATAATGTGTAATAATACTAGATATTAGCAAATTGATTAAATTTTAATGAAAGCTTCAATCACAAACATTCTAAACAACACAATACAAAAATACGAAGCAACAATCAATAATTTCTCAAAATGAAAGCAATGAATAGGGTACATAAAACATCAGTTAAAAAGTATAGTATGAAACCTAAGGCTTAAATTTATGGAGGATAATAGTGAAAACGTGAATAAGTGGCTGCAATATATTCGATTCAAACACGAAGCATTTTTACATTCGATATCATCAGAGTAACTTTGTTGTTGCTACTCTTCTTTATCGCATCACGCACTGCAATAATCATTTTTGTTAAAATATTTAGTATGCTGTCTAACTTTATGAGGCAGTGATCAATTTTTATGTGAGCATGTTAATTTAATGATTTCTTCAAAATTTCATCATTCTCTACTATTTTCTATCAAAGTTTATATTAGACATCATTCTCAACACATTTCTTCATCCGTCCTGACACTTGCATTGCATCCCTACTTAATTGTTTGGATTCATAGCCTACATCATCTGTTGGTTGGGTTGTTCTCTATGCATCTTCTCCAACAATGGCAGAGGACATCATTCTAGCTACTGAATTAACAAAACTAATGCTGTTAGCCGACAATAAATCATCTATAGTCTACACTGGCTGCACAACGTCCATTGTCTCATTTATAGAGTTATCCCTGATGATACGACAATTTTTTTTGGTGGACTTCTGTACCAGTTGCAATATTTTCAGCATAATTATTTCAAGTATGTTGTATTGATGAATGAGTTTCTCCGAAACTGAGCACTCTTATAGTTTTCTTAAAGAAGACATTAAACTGGGAGTGTGTTGACATAAACTCTCTAGATAGCTACAATACAAAATAGATGAGAGTAAGTCTCCATATAAGAAGATTACCTGTATTATTTTATCTCAAATCTCGGTTACATCTCTAAACATGTAAAGAAGAAAGCTTTGAAAAATAAATAATCTGTCATTTTTCTCTCTAATTGCCTTTCTTGCTTCCATTGCTGTAAATTTATTTTGCTTGAAAATCATAAACAAACAAATACAAGAGTTCACATGAGTTAACATGAGTTAACAAAAGTTAAAAAAAAACTAAAATCTTACATGAACAACTTATAGAAGAGAGAGAGAGAGTCAGAGAAAGATGAAAACACAATATTTTCTTCTGCGAATGACAATAAGGGGAATCAACTAAACTTAAACTTCGGGTGTTTTGAAAACCCTAGCCGAAAACGGAAAATAAGCCGAAAGCAGAAAATAAAAAAAAATGTGGGCGAGATGTGCTAAATAAAATCTAAAATAGGGTGGCGCTGGTTTTAAAATTGTGTTTTTGATCTGTCGGGCTGCTTTTGGGCCGGGTTCAGTCTCCTTCAAAATATATTTTTTTGGCATTTTTTAATATTAACTGATTGGTTCAACTATATTTACGTTCGGACTCCGGATATAATATTTTCTCTAATTAAATTGGGTTTTACCCATTGTTATCATTAAAATACTTGTACTTTCAATCAATTCTAACGGTCCGATCCCTAAGAACATTGAAGGATGCTCGCTTTCATTTTCTCCACCATTGTTTCTCCATCCTTTTGGGCAGTGACCCGGTGAACCGTAGCGGTAGCGTCGACGATCATCCCAACTCCACACTCACTGTTCACATCCTCCTCTCCAAAACCACCGCCAACGCAACCACCAAAAGGACCGCTGGTGGATCCAAAGGCGAAGATCGTTTTTCCCCTTCCGTCGAAGAGGATGCAGTTTGCACCGAAAAAAGAGCCTTGATTGGCAGGTAGTAGCTTCAGTTTTTATAGTTGCTCATCCTTTTGTGGCTGTTTGGCTGCAAGGAGGGTTTAACACAAGTAGTTTCTAAATCCTAAAAATTGTTTGTTATGATAGAGTTTAAATCGAGCTAATAAGGAGTCTAGTACTCATGAGTTATCTCTTTCCTCTTCTGCTGCTGACGACAAAGAAAATTGCATTAGATCCAATTCAAGAGTTTTGTCTATGGGGAACTATTCTTATTCTACAAAATTTTTGTTTCTAACCTCGATAGTGTGCGGATTTTTAAATCCATTTAGCAAGATCTTGAGAATTCATAATGAAGGAAAGCAATTGAACGTGAGATTCAAGCACTGAATATAGTTCATAGATTCTTACTAAACTTTCTGAGGATAAGAAACCGATTGTGTGCAAATGAGTGTTCAACATCAAATACAAAACTGATTGGAGTATTGAGATATTCAAAGTAAGACTTGTTGCAAAAGGTTTCACTTAAGCCTATGAGATCAACTATCAAGGGACCTTCGTACCTATTACCAAACATAACACTATCAGAGTTCTTCTTTCAGTAGCAGTTAATAACGAATGGAGACTGCATCAACTTGACATAAAAAATACTTTCTGGAATGATGATTAGGAAGAATAAGGGTATACAGAGATACCATTGGGACTTGAGAATGATTCCAACAAACACGTAGTATGCAAAACTCAAGAAGTCTCTCTATATGCTTAAACAATCACCAAAAGCTTGATTTCAAAGGTTTGCTAAAACTATGAGACTTAATGGGTATTCTCAAAGTCAAGTTGATCATACTCTATTTATAAAACGTACTCAAGAAGTTAAAATTATTGTAATATAGTATTTGTAGATGATATGATTCTTATTGGTGATGAAGAAAGAGAGATTCTGAAGATCAATTGTTTGTAATGGAATTTGAAACTAAGGACCTAGGAACCATGGGATGTTATTTGGGTATGGAAATAACAGGTCCAAGAAATACCTTTATATCACAAAAAAATACATACTAGATACACTAAAGAAGACAGATGATTGGATGTATGCCCATTGATACTCTAATTGGTCCCAACCAGAGGTCAAAGAGGGGATAAGAAAACGTCTTTGTGGATAAGGGAATATATCAAAGATTGGTAGGAAAACTTATCTACCTGTTACATATGAGGCCAGATATTGCATAATATGTTAATATTGTGAGCCAACACATGAATAACCCAAATGAAGAACACTTGGAGATTGTGTTTAGAATTTCGAGGCTTCTTAAGAAGACTATTTGTTATAGATTAATTTTTATGAAAATCAGGAACAAAGAGGTGAAAATCTACACCGATGTTAGTTGGGTTAGGGAACCCACTAATAGAAGGTCCATCACAGGTTACTGCTCCCATGAAATCTGGTGACATGGAGAAGAAGAAAACAATTGTTTCTAGAAGAAGTGCGGAATCAGAGTATAGGACAATTGCCTTGAGAATTTTTTAAGGGATCTGAATTTGGAAATTGTTAAGGTAATTGGGATGTACCTTCAATAGGTCTATTTATATGTTTTGTGACAATCAAACAACTATCGATATTGTCAAGAATCCTATGCATGATGACAGGACCTAGCTTATTGAAGTTGATAAACACTTCTTCTCTAAAAAAAGGTTAATTAGGAAATTGTACAACTAAAGCTACATCCTGACGTACCAACAAGCTGTTGATGTCTTCACCAAAGCTCTTCCTTTAAACACCTTCTTAGAGTTCAATACCAAGCTTGGTTTCTACATCATGTACGAACCAACTTGAGTGGATCCAACTTGAGGGAGAGTGAAAATTTGAGAAGATCAGACTCTTTCTCTCTCATTTGGGTTGGCCAAAAATTTGAGAAGGCCCTGAAAAATTTGATTGGGACAATTTATGAAATTCTTGATTAGTTTATTCTCTTCATATTCTATGTTATTTTACTTTTTATTTCAAAATTATTTCCTTTCTTAATTTAAGTTAGATATATTTGGTAAGTTTGTAAATTAGGAGTGGTTGCTTTCCTTGTATATATACACCCTACATGTGAAAGATGGGGATCAGCAGAGTTATTCATTTCCTAACCTATTTTCTACACCCTCCACCTCCTCTCTCTCCGCCATTGCTCCGGTGACTTCATCGCCATCATCAAACCCATTGCAGAGATGATGAATCTCGCTCCGAGGAATGTGAGGCCGCAACCTACCTCCTCGACCACGTTACCCTCATCCGAACTTCCCGACCCGCTTTCCCCAACGAACCTCGTCGCCTCCATCCAAAACTTTGTTCCTCACTCCTCGACACCTGCGATCTTGGACTGTGGAGATTTTTTGTTACCTCGCAGAGGAAGTCTTTGAACACGAATGTCAACATTCAGAGGTTGAAGAAATATTTGGAGCCTTCATTGGAAGAAACAAGGACTGAAAGAGGATTAAAGAGGAGTTTGGATTCTCGACAAGGGAACTGAACTACGATGGCTTAAGTGGCGATGTTGGAGGAGATGACATCTGCTGTCATCGGCGTCCGCATCGCTGGCAAAGAAGGCATCGAAGAAGGCACTGGGGTCGGGTTCAGAGTTGGGGTCAGGATCAAGATTGGGTGGGAGTTTGTTTTGAAAAAAAACAAAAAACAGATATTTCTTGTTTTCTATTTTTGAAAAACAAAAACACTTTTGTTTAAAAAAAATAAAAAATAGATTAAAAAAACTGCAAATAAACATGTTTTTTGTTTTATTTTCTATTTTTTTGAAAACAAAAACAAAAACCGATCCCAAACTGGCCTTAGTCTTAACGAACGAGATGTACCATTTTTTTCATTGGGTCGACCATGTTAGAGGAGGTAAGGGTTTGTTTATTACCATTGGAGTGTTTCTGGAAGCAATAATATTGTTTGATCTTTTGAATTTAGGTTTTTGAATTGCCACAGACAAAGCATGGTTTGGCTATGCACAATAGTTTAATGAGATGTTGTTTATAAAGTATTCAATAGCGGATTCTACTGGTATTGGAGCTTTATGTTGCTCAGCGACATGTAAAATCTTGTTCCTGTTTGACCTCCAATAATATGAGGCAAATCTAATTATTGTAAAGGATGTCGTTGATGACATCTAGTTGTTTCTCCGTGTTAGTAGGTCTTTAAGTCACCTTTATTGTTGAACAAGTGCCTTTAGGTATCAACATAAATATATGGAATGGATAAGGGAAGAAAAGGACAGTAGTTGGCAGAGAAGAATTGGTGTTGGGAGTGGATGACGTGGAAGGAAAATTACATAGCAACCCAACCAACCGATGATACAATAAGAGAACCAAATAATAGTAGGTAAATGGTAATTTGAGGGATCTGATGTAATAACTTGTTTGAAACTTTTAATTAATTTAATTAATTATCAATAAATAAATAAATAAGTACTAATATATATTTATTTTGTTCGCTGCTCATTCAAAATAGATGCTTTGGTAGCGGGGAAGTTAAAACAAAGGACTTATCTCTCGTATCCTCACATGTTCGATCGCATTAGGACAGCAGCGGGTGTTAGTGAGAGAAAGAGAGAGAGGGAGAGAGGGAGAGAGGAAGGGAACACTAGAGAAGGAAGGAGGAAGAGTCATACCTTGATGTCAACACCGTTTCTAGTGAGAGAAGGAAATATGACGCCTTGAAGCTGAAGGAGAAATCCTAGCATGCCTGAAGGTTTTTGCTCCTTTCAGGAGAAGACGTCGAGGGTGTATTGTGCGAAGGAAGAATAGGAAGAAGCATGAGTGAGGTGAGCCACACACACGTCCTAGAGCAAAAGAGGAGAGCTTGTGACCTAACCAATCGAAGGAAGAAGCATCAAGTGGCTCTGGTGTGAAGGAGAAGAAGGGAGCGGCTTTG
Source organism: Phalaenopsis equestris (assembly GCF_001263595.1). Taxonomy (NCBI): domain Eukaryota; kingdom Viridiplantae; phylum Streptophyta; class Magnoliopsida; order Asparagales; family Orchidaceae; genus Phalaenopsis; species Phalaenopsis equestris. The sequence continues at coordinate 294,130 of NW_018164714.1, read as the reverse complement.
CATGTGAATAAGGGCTAAACCAAGCCAAACTGAAGGGGAGGAGAGGGGTGGCCTACGTGCACAAGTAGAGAAGATTGAACCGAGCCTTTAAAAGGAAAAATGGTTAGGGTTGTTTAGTGAGATTATATATATATATATATATATATATATATATTCAT
>NW_018164714.1:291740-293882 GCF_001263595.1 Phalaenopsis equestris | reverse complement strand
GGATTTTATTGGCCTACTCTATTTAGAGATGTTAATATATATATATATATATATATATATATATATATTCATGAAAATGAGTATCCTTACCTTTAAGCTATGACAGTTTTTTCTTGTTTTTAAACCAAATTCATTGATTATTATTTTTGATTGCATCATTTTACTGTAATTTATATTTTCTTTTGTATATTGGTTATATCATTGTGATGAATAAATTTTTAGAAACAATATTGTTATGCATTATAGTATTTTTGTATGTGAATGATTGACTATGATGTGTCCACTCTTTATGATACTATCTGTGGAATGCTTACGTACCCATGCACGTAAATGTAAAAAATTTTATTGATATTGATGTATCTTAAATGATACAATTTTAGATGGTGCTCATGTGACAAATGTATATAAAATGATATAGATATGAAAATGATATATTATGACAGAATGATTTTGAATATCTTAATCGATCATATTCATAAATAAAAATTGTTAAATTCTCTGTTACTCATTTATTAAAAGTTCAACTAACATAAATATTGTTTCCTTTTTCGTTTCGTTATTATAGTTTAGAAGTGAGAGTATTTACTGACCATTGTATCTCTTGTTTTATTTTAAATTAACATTTCAGGTTTAATCATTTGGTTAGAAAATGATTAATAGAGAATAGTATATCTACAAAAAAATATGGATAATATGAATTAAGGTAAAATTTTCATTTGTTGAATTTAATTTAATTTTCATTTGTTTTGGAATGATTAAATGTTAGTTATATAAAATAAAATATAAAATCATGATTATCACTGCCCGACCGTATGTTGTCGCCTTGATTAATTTCAAACCCCGATGTGGGTCTTGACATGTGATAACAACTCCAACAAAAATTTGGGATTATGAGTAGAAAATTGAGAAAATAGGGAAGAATAGGACTTTGGAGGAAGCTTTGTCTTTGGAGCACACTTATCATATCTTGAACGAAAAATCCGTAGCTAATTTATTATAACCCTTTCCATTATTATAACACAACACTAGCTCTTATCTTTTGCCAAGCAACAACATCCTGACAGTGGCCAACTTCCCTCTCAGTCATGTGCAGACATTGTATCTATGCTAACAATCTTTAGGACAATAAAAGCATTGTTTATTTTTCACCCATTAGCAGTCATGGACTATTGCCCTTTCAAGCAGTATTCTTTGAACCGTGTTTGTAGCAGGCATGTGAGTTCGGGTCATATGCATGGAGGTGGGCACCTGCCCGATCATCACGGAGGTTTTTATTCGTAGATCTTAGTTCTCTTGCGTCCGAGCTTAAAATCATGCAGTTGTGATATTCTAGGGGAGTTTCTTGAAGTTTGTTTGTGTTAATTTTTATATCTCATTTAATTTTGCTGTCATGCAATTCATGTTGTTATTAATACATAACCTGATAAACATGGAGGGATGAAAATATAAAAGGAGTGCAGTGCTACTAATTAAGTCAACTACATCAGTTGAATCTACTGCTGGGTTTTAAAACATTTTTTCTGCTTCAATAATGTTCTACGTATGAATTTAAGTTTTGTATTCGGCTGTTGGCCGGGTTCTTTAGTACTTCTAATTAAATGTAGAGTATTTAATTCTGAAAGTAAAAGGGAGAGGATTTATTATATATTTTTTATTGTTTTTTAGAGGACATTTTAATAGAAGTTGAGGCTTCCATGAATATCTAGTTAATATCAGGTATCGCTAAAAAAATTAGTTTGCTTAAAAAAATTCTCGATCTCAAAATATAAAACATTTTCGTGACTAGAGGCATGCTTTAAGAAGAATCAATGATAAGTAATAGTTATTCTTTAAAATGGAGATAATCTAATATGATCTGTAATTTTAATTACAGAATGAATATACCTGGCATAACATGAGTGCAAACTGCATAGAGCCTCCAAACAAATTGAGTGACTGTTTTGAGTTCTTATGATTTTGTGTTTAACTACTGTTTTCTAGTTTCCTTCTTCTGCTTATTGGTTCTGAAGCACTATTTACAATCTCATGTATAGTCATACCTTTGTTATCATTCAGATAGGATGATACCTATAGTTTGCAATTTTTCCCTTCCATATTAAAAAAAAGTATGTTTGTTGGGAGGAAGGTTTATGCAGTTTCTAT
>NW_018164714.1:284014-291640 GCF_001263595.1 Phalaenopsis equestris | reverse complement strand
GATTTTTTGTTACCTCGCAGAGGAAGTCTTTGAACACGAATGTCAACATTCAGAGGTTGAAGAAATATTTGGAGCCTTCATTGGAAGAAACAAGGACTGAAAGAGGATTAAAGAGGAGTTTGGATTCTCGACAAGGGAACTGAACTACGATGGCTTAAGTGGCGATGTTGGAGGAGATGACATCTGCTGTCATCGGCGTCCGCATCGCTGGCAAAGAAGGCATCGAAGAAGGCACTGGGGTCGGGTTCAGAGTTGGGGTCAGGATCAAGATTGGGTGGGAGTTTGTTTTGAAAAAAAACAAAAAACAGATATTTCTTGTTTTCTATTTTTGAAAAACAAAAACACTTTTGTTTAAAAAAAATAAAAAATAGATTAAAAAAACTGCAAATAAACATGTTTTTTGTTTTATTTTCTATTTTTTTGAAAACAAAAACAAAAACCGATCCCAAACTGGCCTTAGTCTTAACGAACGAGATGTACCATTTTTTTCATTGGGTCGACCATGTTAGAGGAGGTAAGGGTTTGTTTATTACCATTGGAGTGTTTCTGGAAGCAATAATATTGTTTGATCTTTTGAATTTAGGTTTTTGAATTGCCACAGACAAAGCATGGTTTGGCTATGCACAATAGTTTAATTAGATGTTGTTTATAAAGTATTCAATAGCGGATTCTACTGGTATTGGAGCTTTATGTTGCTCAGCGACATGTAAAATCTTGTTCCTGTTTGACCTCCAATAATATGAGGCAAATCTAATTATTGTAAAGGATGTCGTTGATGACATCTAGTTGTTTCTCCGTGTTAGTAGGTCTTTAAGTCACCTTTATTGTTGAACAAGTGCCTTTAGGTATCAACATAAATATATGGAATGGATAAGGGAAGAAAAGGACAGTAGTTGGCAGAGAAGAATTGGTGTTGGGAGTGGACGACGTGGAAGGAAAAATTAACCTAGCAACCCAACCAACCGATGATACAATAAGAGAACCAAATAATAGTAGGTAAATGGTAATTTGAGGGATGTGATGTAATAACTTGTTTGAAACTTTTAATTAATTTAATTAATTATCAATAAATAAATAAATAAGTACTAATATATATTTATTTTGTTCGCTGCTCATTCAAAATAGATGCTTTGGTAGCGGGGAAGTTAAAACAAAGGACTTATCTCTCGTATCCTCACATGTTCGATCGCATTAGGACAGCAGCGGGTGTTAGTGAGAGAAAGAGAGAGAGGGAGAGAGGGAGAGAGGAAGGGAACACTAGAGAAGGAAGGAGGAAGAGTCATACCTTGATGTCAACACCGTTTCTAGTGAGAGAAGGAAATATGACGCCTTGAAGCTGAAGGAGAAATCCTAGCATGCCTGAAGGTTTTTGCTCCTTTCAGGAGAAGACGTCGAGGGTGTATTGTGCGAAGGAAGAATAGGAAGAAGCATGAGTGAGGTGAGCCACACACACGTCCTAGAGCAAAAGAGGAGAGCTTGTGACCTAACCAATCGAAGGAAGAAGCATCAAGTGGCTCTGGTGTGAAGGAGAAGAAGGGAGCGGCTTTGCATGTGAATAAGGGCTAAACCAAGCCAAACTGAAGGGGAGGAGAGGGGTGGCCTACGTGCACAAGTAGAGAAGATTGAACCGAGCCTTTAAAAGGAAAAATGGTTAGGGTTGTTTAGTGAGATTATATATATATATATATATATATATATATATTCATGAAAATGAGTATCCTTACCTTTAAGCTATGACAGTTTTTTCTTGTTTTTAAACCAAATTCATTGATTATTATTTTTGATTGCATCATTTTACTGTAATTTATATTTTCTTTTGTATATTGGTTATATCATTGTGATGAATAAATTTTTAGAAACAATATTGTTATGCATTATAGTATTTTTGTACGTGAATGATTGACTATGATGGTGTTCACTCTTTATGATTCTATCTGTGGAATGCTTATGTACCCATGCACGTAAATGTAAAAAATTTTATTGATATTGATGTATCTTAAATGATACAATTTTAGATGGTGCTCATGTGACAAATGTATATAAAATGATATAGATATGAAAATGATATATTATGACAGAATGATTTTGAATATCTTAATCGATCATATTCATAAATAAAAATTGTTAAATTCTCTGTTACTCATTTATTAAAAGTTCAACTAACATAAATATTGTTTCCTTTTTCGTTTCGTTATTATAGTATAGAAGTAAGAGTATTTACTGACCATTGTATCTCTTATTTTATTTTAAATTAACCTTTCAGGTTTAATCATTTGGTTAGAAAATGATTAATAGAGAATAGTATATCTACAAAAAAATATGGATAATATGAATTAAGGTAAAATTTTCATTTGTTGAATTTAATTTAATTTTCATTTGTTTTGGAATGATTAAATGTTAGTTATATAAAATAAAATATAAAATCATGATTATCACTGCCCGACCGTATGTTGTCGCCTTGATTAATTTCAAACCCCGATGTGGGTCTTGACATGTGATAACAACTCCAACAAAAATTTGGGATTATGAGTAGAAAATTGAGAAAATAGGGAAGAATAGGACTTTGGAGGAAGCTTTGTAGCACACTTATCATATCTTGAACGAAAAATCCGTAGCTAATTTATTATAACCCTTTCCATTATTATAACACAACACTAGCTCTTATCTTTTGCCAAGCAACAACATCCTGACAGTGGCCAACTTCCCTCTCAGTCATGTGCAGACATTGTATCTATGCTAACAATCTTTAGGACAATAAAAGCATTGTTTATTTTTCACCCATTAGCAGTCATGGACTATTGCCCTTTCAAGCAGTATTCTTTGAACCGTGTTTGTAGCAGGCATGTGAGTTCGGGTCATATGCATGGAGGTGGGCACCTGCCCGATCATCACGGAGGTTTTTATTCGTAGATCTTAGTTCTCTTGCGTCCGAGCTTAAAATCATGCAGTTGTGATATTCTAGGGGAGTTTCTTGAAGTTTGTTTGTGTTAATTTTTATATCTCATTTAATTTTGCTGTCATGCAATTCATGTTGTTATTAATACATAACCTGATAAACATGGAGGGATGAAAATATAAAAGGAGTGCAGTGCTACTAATTAAGTCAACTACATCAGTTGAATCTACTGCTGGGTTTTAAAACATTTTTTCTGCTTCAATAATGTTCTACGTATGAATTTAAGTTTTGTATTCGGCTGTTGGCCGGGTTCTTTAGTACTTCTAATTAAATGTAGAGTATTTAATTCTGAAAGTAAAAGGGAGAGGATTTATTATATATTTTTTATTGTTTTTTAGAGGACATTTTAATAGAAGTTGAGGCTTCCATGAATATCTAGTTAATATCAGGTATCGCTAAAAAAATTAGTTTGCTTAAAAAAATTCTCGATCTCAAAATATAAAACATTTTCGTGACTAGAGGCATGCTTTAAGAAGAATCAATGATAAGTAATAGTTATTCTTTAAAATGGAGATAATCTAATATGATCTGTAATTTTAATTACAGAATGAATATACCTGGCATAACATGAGTGCAAACTGCATAGAGCCTCCAAACAAATTGAGTGACTGTTTTGAGTTCTTATGATTTTGTGTTTAACTACTGTTTTCTAGTTTCCTTCTTCTGCTTATTGGTTCTGAAGCACTATTTACAATCTCATGTATAGTCATACCTTTGTTATCATTCAGATAGGATGATACCTATAGTTTGCAATTTGTCCCTTCGATATTAAATGTTTGTTGGGAGGAAGGTTTATGCAGTTTCTATTACCATTAGTACTCTATTCTCCTCCCTATCAATTAAATCATCGGTTTTATAATTTCAATTGTGCAGGTATACTGAGTACAGTCGTTTACTTCCATGTCCATCACACAATACAGCGCCAAGAATTGAACACCTTGTAGTTTCTGAAGGAGGAAATGTTCTTGATTATGTCTGCAAAGCTCTGCAACTCCCTTCTATGTAAGCCTGCATATTTCTCATATATGCAAATTGAATTATTTTCCAAATCAATGGTTCTTTACCCTTTTTTATTCAAGATTACAAGAAACACAACAGAAGCCATGTTTGCTACTCATCTCTGTATCAATCTACAAGTACACGAGGATATTCTTTGGACTCATTTAACCATATAATGATGAAAATTTCTCGTCTTTCTTCTTTGGTTATGGATCTTCAAAGCTGCCCCTTCACTTTCTGCCAACACACACACACATACAAACACACCCCACCAATGAATAAGGCCCATCTTTCTCTTTTCTGCAATGAAAGTGGTGATTTGGATTGACAATCTATAGAGAAATTTCATATAAGATTATTTTTTCTGGAAAATGAAAATGCTTCGAAGTTGAAAACCAAGCTTTGCGATATGCTCTCTTTATGCTCATTAATGTGGAATGAGCAAAAAATAAGATACTTTAAATATGGATATTAATGTAAAAAAATTCCAACAATTTGATGGATTTTGCTCCTTTTAACTATTTTATAAATGTGTCTGTTTCCATTGTCATTTTGCATAGAGACATACTTGCTAGCTTAGGCTAGCTAACTATTTTCCACAAGATGGCATTGAAATGGTTTGTGCTGGAAAGTTTTTTCTCAATGCTAGTTTTGCTGCCTTTTTTTTATGTATTTATTCCATCGTGAAGTTCCCAATTTTTTGCTGCCTTTTTTTATGTATTTATTCCATCGTGAAGTTCCCAATGACTACGGATAAGCAGAGAATGTGAGAAGGTACACTTATCACGACAAAACTAAATATCATTTCTCTTTTTATGGTGAAAACCATACGTGGAGTAAAGCAGGAGATAAGGACAGCTGCAATTCAATGGAAAACACAAGTTGGGCAACTAGAATGCTAAGGGTATACATAATGAAATTATAGAGACATCATAATTCTTATGGTCAATATTGTAGCAACCTGAACTCTTATCCATCAAGATATTGTCTATTGTGCTTTAGTGGCCTCATGCTTTTATCTCATTGGTGTAACTTTCTAGTAGGCCACCCATCTCGAGTGCTCGCAGCTTCATGATTTTATCTCATTGGTGTAACTTTCCAGTAAGCCACCCATCCTGAGAGTGCTCCAATACAAGCTTGCTTAATTTTGGAGTTTTCGATAAAATTCTCACTATTACACCAAAAAACATATTGTTTTCGAAAAATTCCTCTTCATTTTATTTAAGGGGGTTCACGTTCTTCCCTACCTAAGTAACTGATGTTCTGACCGGCGTCAGAATTTCTAACTCATAATCATCTAACACATAGATAGAATTCTAGAGGTGGCCCTTATATATTTAAAAGTTGGGTCCCACCATGTGACACTTTGCTCCATATTTAAGTTGGTGTAATGCTACCATTTATAATAGCTCGAGCTCTTACCAATAAAGATATTTTCTATTTTTTTTAATGGTCTCATGATTTTGTCCCATTGGTGTAACTTCCCTGGAGTTCACCCTAAGAGTGCTCCCATTCAAGCATTCTTAATTTTGGAGTTTTTGGTGAAATTCTAATAAATATACCAAATGACATATCAATGTTTAAGATTTCATCTTCAATCTATTTGAGAGGTTTTATAAATCATAGGCTCCAAATTATTCATTAAAATTGATGTGGAGGGCTGCAGACTGGAATAGGATGAGAAGTGAAGCTCTATTGAAGTTTTGATTCTCATCTTCTGGACTTCAACAAATCTATTTCTTAATTTGTCAATTAATCATTTGTGATTGCTGTTTATGTCTAAATGCCCATAGAACCTTTAATTTGTAATATTTTATACGCTAATGTATGATTGATATTTTGATGGTTCAGCTGAACAATCTATATTAGCATACACAGTAATAATCAGGACTTGTGGATTTCACCAATTGTTTTATTGTATTTGATATTTCAGCTACTTTGATTTATTGTCATCTGGTATATATGGTGTATCTGTTCAGGTTCACATTGAAGATATCATTTTTAATAATTTATACATGAAGGTATGTTGCAGATCTAATTCAATTTGGTGCTATCCACTACGCATTGGTCTGCCCAAAACCTCCACCAAGTGCTACTCCTGAACAAGTTCAGATCTACAGGCAAGTCACAGATCCATCAGTTCTGCAAAAGAGGTCTTCCCTCAAAGGAAAAACTGTGAGAGAAGCACAAAAAACACATAGAATTACAGATGCAAATGAATTTGTTGAAGCTGGAACTTACCTTCGTGTTCATGTGCATCCAAAAAGATATCCAAGGTAAACCAAGTAAAGTATGAAATATCCTGAAAAAGCTTGTTCCACCATCTCACCTTGATTTTGTTCGTACTTCACCCTTTTTTCTCTTCACTCAACAAGATTCAATCTTATGGGTGCCAATTCTTTCATTTGGTTAGGCCATTGAATCGAGACCTTGAGTACGAACATCATCTAGCCTATAATAAATCCTATTGTGTGGACTTTGCAGTGGAAACAAATTGAAGAGGAGTTTCTGTTGTGGAATCAATATAAATTTTTATGCTTCTCTTTTGTTCTTGTGTTGTAATCAGGTGCTATGAGGTTGATTGGAAGTCTAGAATCATAGCTGTAACAGATTCCTATGTGGTTCTTGACAAACCAGCTGCGACTTCAGTATGTAACTCTGATAATTGTACTTTGCTATACTCCCTACCTTCCTGATTTGCAATTAATGTACATATTTATATCACTATTTACTTGTTCATTCTTATCATTTTTTGGTTCGGTTCTGGAAATTTGCAGGTAGGAGGATCATCTGATAACATAGAAGAAACTTGTGCAACTTTTGCTTCTCGTGTTCTAGAATTAGATACTCCTTTGAAGACTACTCATCAGCTAGATAACTGCACAGAAGGCTGGTTGGTTCATCTTATATAATTATCTTGAACTCATATATTAAAAAAAAATCAGTTATGTTGTTCTTCTTGCAGCCTCGTACTGGCGAAAACAAAGGAATTCTGTTCTGTTTTCCATGGGATGATTAGGGTATGCTCATTATTATTGATTTTACATTTTATTCGATTGTTCATCATGGTTGTGCATTGTACGATTTTGTGTACGTTGGAAAGTAGGGGTGTAAACAAGCCTAGTTGAGATTGAGCCACCTATGACTTGAGTTTGAGCTTGATTAATTAATGGAGTTCTAGCTTAAGCTTAAGCTTAATTCTACGAGTTTGAGTCGACTCATGAGTTGGCTTCATCACTTGTTAAAATATAGAGAATATATTTGATTCAATCAAATTTTGTAATAAAATGGAATAAAAATCAAATAATTAGGGGTGAAATAATAAAAAATCCCTTGATTTTAAAAATTAAATATATGTTTTAAGTATTTTTAATACATTATAGTTTAACTCTTTAATTTTAATAAATTTTATGTATGTTCATATTAATCTTGTCTTAAATGTTCTCGCTAACTTGGCTCGTTAACTCGCTCAATTCATGGGCCAATGATCGAGCCGAGCTCAAGCGAACTCACAAGTTGGCTTGGCTCAGTTTCACCCTAAACTTCATTCAATCTTCTTTATGACTATAAAAAAAAACATTATTTTACTCAATTAATTCTTACATGAAATTTTAATTTTGAACTCCAGGAAAAACAGGTAAAAAAGCTTTATCTTGCACTTGCTGCTGAAA
>NW_018164714.1:279033-282505 GCF_001263595.1 Phalaenopsis equestris | reverse complement strand
TAAGATTAAATTTTTTTCGAGTTGATTCCGAGCCATCATGTAACGGCTCGAACCGACTTGAGAATGACCCGTGGTATTTTCTTATTTATAAAAATTATATATATAATGCAAATAAAAATTAAAATAATGAGTTAATTCTAAGCTGAAACAGATTCAAATAACTTAATTTAAGCCAGTTAGTTTTAATTTTGAGTCGGATCAAGTCGATTTGGAGCTGACATAGATTCAAATAATTCAATTTGAGCCGGCTCATTTGGATTTCAAGTCGGATCAAGCTCGATTCAATTTTGAGTTGGCTTAACTTGAAATTAAATATAATAAACTATGGGCCGATTTTGAGCCGCACTAAATGTATTCGAGGAGATCTAGCTCGACTCAAAATCGAATAGTGAACAATCTTAGTTAGAAAGGTAAACTTGACTATTTGTTTAAAATGGCATGATCTTATTTTTGCAAAGCTAGATTCATTATCCATAGTTATTCATAATAAACTCTCATATTCACAATAATATTTTCAAGAACACATTCTAGATATATTTCATAGTTTACATAAGGAAATTTCTATTAATGAAATTCAGTGAGGTTAGAGTATTTAGCCTTTTAAGGTGTAGACAAAACTATCAAAGTGAGCTCTACTTCAGACAAGCATATAGGATGAAGTTATCATCTTTGTAATAAAGTTTTGAAAATCGAAACGAACATTGAAAGAGAAGAAGAGTTTTAAGATTTAACGGTTTAACAAGGGTTAAAGACAGAGTTAGATTGAATGACTTGATAAATATAAAAAAAATATTTTAATATGATTAAAAAATGTAATAATAATGTTTTCATCAATTTTTCTTATAATATTATAATTGATGACACTTCGTATTGAATATTTTAAATATAATTATAAATAAAAAATTTAATACATAACATTTTAATATGTATTTTTTAATTAAATATTTTGCTTTTATTCATTTGATCAAAATAAAAAAAAGTATTGAATATTTTAAATATAATTATAAATCAAAATTTTAATACATAATATTTTAATATGTATTTTTTAATTAAAAATTTTGCTTTTATTCATTTGATCAAAATAAAAAAAAAATTAAAATGAATCAATTTTAGAATCAGATGCATTGCTAAAAAAATTAAACTAGTTCAATAGTTGGTTCTATGTGAAAGATGTACTGTCAAATGACTCGTTCATGATTGAACTGAACATAATGGCTAGTCTAATTTTGATTTTAAAAGCAATGTTTATAATTAACTTGTTGTCAAGAGTAATCCACCCTTTGCTTTTTTAATAAAGCTCTCTCTGCTTGAAAGCTAATTACACCAAGTAGTTTTAAATCATCAATGGTACTCACCTATATATGTGGTCCAAGAGATCAACTAGGCAAGATAGTTAAAAATGCTTAAGATAAATTTTCATCTAAATTTGACCAACTTATATGAATTTGTATCTAATGCAATTATAAAACTAAAATTAGCAAATCTTCATTTTATGATAAGCTATCTTCATGCTTATTAACTTTTCTTAATTATAGTTTTTCTTATGGAGCTCCTAGACCCCTACTTATAAGCTTGATGTCATTGAGAAGTTTGGGCTACATGAACTTATTTTTTCATAGATATATGGTAATAAGAAAATGTATAGCTCCTTAGACTCTATTTTATTTTATCTTATTGTCTTTTTATTTTTTATTTTTTTTGGTCAGGGTTGTAAAGTTTTCCATGGAGAAGTTGGATATAATATTCTCATAGGCGTATCAAGCATTATTGACGGCAAAAAACTAAATATCAAGCATTGCAAATACCAAATAGAGAAAATCAAGATAAGGAAATATCAAACAGAATGAAAAATAAAACTTTGTCACTAACATACAACTCACCCTTGAAGCAAGCTTTTAAGGGACCTTCCTATTGACAAATCCATTAAATATCTTTTTACTTAGTGACTGTAATCCTTCAAAGTGTTGAGTTAGCATATTTGATCTTATCAGGAGGAGGCTAAAATATTTTTTTGATAATTGATGACTCCATAAAAAAGGTGTCAGATGAGATAATTGACATTTATTATATGACAATTTATATTGTACATTATTTGATCTAAATGATATATTTATTAAGCTTAAGACAAAATATCTTGTTTTGAAAGATGATCCTGTTAATATGAATTTACACTAATTTAAAGTTCAAAGTGAGTTGAGTTATTTAAAGGGGAATGCTTTATTAGTGAAAAATTTGTTATCGTGTGAGCTTATCTAGAGATAATTTGGCTGGAGGCTAAAATTGAATATCTTTAGAGTATCATTCATAAGAGCTTTAATTCAAAATTATTACATGCTTGTCCCAGCAGTAAAAAGGTCACACGTTATTCATTATGATATCGTCTTTATGCATAAAGTATTAGATGCATATCATGTGGTATTTTTAATCACATTTCAAGTAATAATGGTAAGAATATAGGTCAAATATCTTAATTTGCATGGATTCCTAGACTTATAGATTTATATGTATTGAGTTCATCACCTCTACATAGCACTCACACATGCTATTTCATATGTGAACCCACACCTTTTGGGTTCCCAAGCCAATGAGTTGATTTTTTGTTTAGGGGTGGATTCAAACTAGGATTGAAGAAGTATAATGGTACTTGGATGAAAAATGCATAAGACATATGTCATAGGATTATACTAAATTTGCTTCATTGGAATTAAAAAATAGTAGATTTGTGCATCCAAGTAATGTTATAAATTGACAAATTATCATAATAGGTATGAATTTTTAAATACTCCAACATCATTGAAGAGGCCATACTTGACGGTGGGAAACATTGGTCTTACTTTAGGATGATATAATATTTTGGATTTGAAAAGTTCCAAATGGTCTACAATAAGTGTGAGAGGCTTGGGTTAGGATACGGTGGGGTGGATCTTGTAGAAAACCTAAGTTATGGGTCAACTTTAAAATAAGTAGTACAAAAAATCAAACCCTTAAACTAAACCCTTTATGTGGAAAATATTAAAGACACCAAGACTTGAAATCATTTAAAATATTAGATGAACACACCTCAAGATTTTTGGAGTCCTATTTATCTTTTTTTAAATATTTTATATGCAAATTAGGTCATGCATGAACCTATTCTAGACATTCCAAAGTAAAATATTATCTTTTAAAAAGGGGTTTATAGCATAGAAACATTAGAAAAACTCCATAAAGTGATATAAGGATGCATCTAAATTAGATTTGGAGTGTATCACAAAATTTAAAGTGTTTTAATGGAAATATCTTATGAAATTGGACTCGGTTTAGTTTAAGGCATGCTTTGGCCAACCAAACCAAATAAGTTTTTGGTTATGATGTTAGTTGAGAAAAATTATAAAACCTTTTGGGAAGACGAGATATATGTCTCACAAAGTTCCGACAAAAATAAATTGAAGAAAACAAATTACAACTAGGGCTGTCAAAACGGCTCGTTGTT
>NW_018164714.1:274844-278933 GCF_001263595.1 Phalaenopsis equestris | reverse complement strand
TGAACCTGTACCAACTGGAATAATTTCTCACTACATGCGCCCCGTAAACCTTGCTCCCAGGCTAGTTTCACAAGGTAATCATCCAGAATTTGCACTACAAAATTATCATATTATTATATATGATTAGCTTTCAATCTTCTTGTTCTACATATCAGCTGAGTCATGCTGGACTTCTTTATATTAATTTTTTTTTTCTTTTATCCATAAACAACTCATGAACTATAAATTTGGATTATATTTTTTATAGTGAGTTCTGAAGCTATAAATTTGGATTATATTTTGCCTTGTGACTAATAATAAGAAAAACACCAAATTCCTCATTCAGGCAAGAAACTTCACTTGTATTTCATAACAAAATTTTAAGAATGTAATTTAAAATTTGCAGCTGGATTTTAGAGACAAGTACAACAACGACAACAAAGACTTAATCCCACTACGTGGGGTCTGCTACATGAATTCTTTTTCTCCATTGCGTCCTATTCAGTGTCATATTTTCATTTAGTTCTAATAAATTAAGATCATTTTTTATACAATTAGCCCAAGTATTCCTAGGTCTATCTCTGCCTTTCTTAACATAAGTCGAATCTAAAACTTCTACTCTTATAATCGGATCATCAGATGGTCGGCGCTTAAAACAAGTGCACAAACAAAACCTTAAAATATACCATCTTTCTTATTTGATTCATCTACCCCCATTATTGATATTTGAAAAATTGTAGGAGAATCCAGAATTTATTGAAGGCTGGCATCTTTGTCAGCTGGAGATCCTGGAATGCAAGGAGGTTCCCTGGCCAAATGCTGATGTTGTGAAAACTTACAGAATTGAAGACTGTAACTGGCCTTCAAAGAAGACCGCCTATGAATGTAAAATCAACCTTCTCACAGGAAAAACACATCAGGTGAGAGCTCAGTTAGGCGCTATCGGTGCGCCGATAGTTGGGGACTCGATGTACATGCCTGCCGCCTTGGCTGCACTTTCCAATCCTCACATTAATCCATTTGGGAAGTGGAGGAAGGAGTGCTTGAGAGATGGAGATAAAATGGCTGCCATGGTTGATTGGATTTCATGCCATGGTAAGGAACCCAATTCTGCAATTGGTCTGCAAGCTTCTCATATCTCATGGAATGATGGCAACTGTTCTTATGAGGCTGGATCTCCATGGTGGATTGTTAGAGAATGAATGTAATGAAATATTAGTAGTTCATAGGTGATTATTATTTGAGTTAACACTCACCTCTCTCTCATAAATGGTTTATGGAGTTTTTTTTTTCTTATAAAATTCTTCTTTGTTCTGTAAGATATTGGTTTGGTGAAGTCAGCATATTGCAGAGGTAAACTTAACTATGTGAATTTAGTTTGAAGACGTTAATGCTTGAAAATTAATTCAAATTTTAGCTGGGATTGAGATCATATCCAAATGAGCCGTGCTATGAACCGAAATTTAGATTAAATTTTTTTCGAGTTGATTTCGAGCCATCATGTAACGGCTCGAACCGACTTTAGGAAAGCCCCTATATTGCAGAGGTAAACTTAACTATGTGAATTTAGTTTGAAGACGTTAATGCTTGAAAATTAATTCAAATTTTAGCTGGGATTGAGATCATATCCAAATGAGCCGTGCTATGAACCGAAATTTAGATTAAATTTTTTTCGAGTTGATTTCGAGCCATCATGTAACGGCTCGAACCGACTTGAGAATGACCCGTGGTATTTTCTTATTTATAAAAATTATATATATAATGCAAATAAAAATTAAAATAATGAGTTAATACTAAGTTGAAAAGGATTCAAATAACTTAATTTAAGCTAGTTAGTTTTAATTTTGAGTCGGATCAAGTCGATTCCGAGCTAACACGGATTCAAATAACTCAATTTGAGCCGGCTCGTTTGGATTTCAAGTCGGATGAAGCTCGATTCAATTTTGAGTTGGCTCAACTTGAAATTAAATATAATAAACTACGGGCAGATTTTGAGCCTCACTAAATGTATTCGAGCACATCTAGCTCGGCTCAAAATCGAATAGTTAACAATCTTAGTTAGAAAGGTAAACTTGACTATATGTTTAAAATGGCATGATCTTATTTTTGCAAAGCTAGATTCATTATCCATAGTTATTCATAATAAACTCTCATATTCACAATAATATTTTCAAGAACACATTCTAGATATATTTCATAGTTTACATAAGGAAATTTCTATTAATGAAATTCAGTGAGGTTAGAGTATTTAGCCTTTTAAGGTGTAGACAAAACTATCAAAGTGAGCTCTACTTCAGACAAGCATATAGGATGAAGTTATCATCTTTGTAATAAAGTTTTGAAAATCGAAACGAACATTGAAAGAGAAGAAGAGTTTTAAGATTTAACGGTTTAACAAGGGTTAAAGACAGAGTTAGATTGAATGACTTGATAAATATAAAAAAAATATTTTAATATGATTAAAAAATGTAATAATAATGTTTTCATCAATTTTTCTTATAATATTATAATTGATGACACTTCTTATTGAATATTTTAAATATAATTATAAATAAAAAATTTAATACATAACATTTTAATATGTATTTTTTAATTAAATATTTTGCTTTTATTCATTTGATCAAAATAAAAAAAAAAATTAAAATGAATCAATTTTAGAATCAGATGCATTGCTAAAAAAATTAAACTAGTTCAATAGTTGGTTCTATGTGAAAGATGTACTGTCAAATGACTCGTTCATGATTGAACTGAACATAATGGCTAGTCTAATTTTGATTTTAAAAGCAATGTTTATAATTAACTTGTTGTCAAGAGTAATCCACCCTTTGCTTTTTTAATAAAGCTCTCTCTGCTTGAAAGCTAATTACACCAAGTAGTTTTAAATCATCAATGGTACTCACCTATATATGTGGTCCAAGAGATCAACTAGGCAAGATAGTTAAAAATGCTTAAGATAAATTTTCATCTAAATTTGACCAACTTATATGAATTTGTATCTAATGCAATTATAAAACTAAAATTAGCAAATCTTCATTTTATGATAAGCTATCTTCATGCTTATTAACTTTTCTTAATTATAGTTTTTCTTATGGAGCTCCTAGACCCCTACTTATAAGCTTGATGTCATTGAGAAGTTTGGGCTACATGAACTTATTTTTTCATAGATATATGGTAATAAGAAAATGTATAGCTCCTTAGACTCTATTTTATTTTATCTTATTGTCTTTTTATTTTTTATTTTTTTTGGTCAGGGTTGTAAAGTTTTCCATGGAGAAGTTGGATATAATATTCTCATAGGCGTATCAAGCATTATTGACGGCAAAAAACTAAATATCAAGCATTGCAAATACCAAATAGAGAAAATCAAGATAAGGAAATATCAAACAGAATGAAAAATAAAACTTTGTCACTAACATACAACTCACCCTTGAAGCAAGCTTTTAAGGGACCTTCCTATTGACAAATCCATTAAATATCTTTTTACTTAGTGACTGTAATCCTTCAAAGTGTTGAGTTAGCATATTTGATCTTATCAGGAGGAGGCTAAAATATTTTTTTGATAATTGATGACTCCATAAAAAAGGTGTCAGATGAGATAATTGACATTTATTATATGACAATTTATATTGTATATTATTTGATCTAAATGATATATTTATTAAGCTTAAGACAAAATATCTTGTTTTGAAAGATGATCCTGTTAATATGAATTTACACTAATTTAAAGTTCAAAGTGAGTTGAGTTCTATTTAAAGGGGAATGCTTTATTAGTGAAAAATTTGTTATCGTGTGAGCTTATCTAGAGATAATTTGGCTGGAGGCTAAAATTGAATATCTTTAGAGTATCATTCATAAGAGCTTTAATTCAAAATTATTACATGCTTGTCCCAGCAGTAAAAAGGTCACACGTTATTCATTATGATATCGTCTTTATGCATAAAGTATTAGATGCATATCATGTGGTATTTTTAATCACATTTCAAGTAATAATGGTAAGAATATAGGTCAAATATCTTAATTTGCATGGATTCCTAGACTTATAGATTTATATGTATTGAGTTCATCACCTCTACATAGCACTCACACATGCTATTTCATATGTGAACCCAC
>NW_018164714.1:267265-274024 GCF_001263595.1 Phalaenopsis equestris | reverse complement strand
GCAGGCCGCGGGTAGAATATATATATATAATATTGATGAATAGTATTTTTAAAAAAATTAATTGACTACAAGGCTACAAAGATTTATAATCACTTAAAAGTATTAATTAAAAAGATAGAACAAACATTATTAAATTAGAATCAAATGTTATTTTAATATAAACAATAATTTTTAAATTTAGCCCCAACCCTGAACTATTTATGGCTACATTATTAGGGTTATCAAAACAACTATTTGTTGATGAACAGCTCGTGTTCGACTCGCTAAGCAAACGAGTCAAATACGAACACACTTTTTGAGCTCGAAATATAAACGAGCCGAACACGAGCTGGGCTCGCTCATATTCAGCTCATTTACACCCCTGATTACAACAAATAAGAAAATAGAACTATTGCTCATAAAAAATCTAGGTTGAGGAATACCACTAAATCTCCTCTAACGTAGGAATGACAACTAGGCCTTCACATAAAGAAACACAACTTTTGAAATAAAAGCAACAAAAATTTCATTTATATATAAAATAATGAATAAATAGTCCTTTTTCAAACTTTAATGTAAAAAAGAAAGAAATTAAAAAGGAGGAGGAGAGAGGGAGAGGGTGAGGGGATCTCATTTGAATTGAGGAGGAAGATTTCCCCTCTATTTCTGCAATCCCAAATACCTTAGAATAAAACACTTAATTAAATAATTTAATGCAATTAATTATATCCATGATATAATTTTAAATATCCCTTATAAATTTAAAGATTCAATGTTATTGAAAGAATCTTTAAATTTTCTCTGCAAATTTTTATAAAATTAAAACACAAACATAAAGTCATATAAAATATAATGAAATCATAATGCAGAAGAAAATAAGTTCCAATTCTAATTAAATATTTTTCATGTCTCTTATAATTGGCCAAATTTTATTACTGCAATGACTTTTTATAGTTGAATTATGTGTTGTTTGTGCTGCATCATTTTTCCAAAATTTTAAGTAACTCTTTGGACTTAAAGAAATGGAAACACCCCATAAATTTTGAATTTTTTTTTTTGTATGAGTGATTAAATGCTATATTAAGAATAATATAATATCTAAAAGATAGAAAGATCGTTCTATAATAATTCAAAAATTAAATAAAGATTTTTCTTTCAAAATTTAATGATTTACTTAAAGTAATGATTTTTCCTACCCAACTTTAGGTTGAATAGAATTTATTTTAATATGGGTTGTAATTTTCCTATAAGAATAAGCCTCTATGATTAATTATATCTTAGAATAAGTCATCTTCTAAGAATACACTCAATTAAAGCAGTAACTTGTATCTTTATGAATTTCAAAGTTCAAGACGAGGAGAGGTAACAAGCGCTCAAATATTGAGAAGCTTAGTAGCACTCCAAAAATCCTATATTCGACTTTACATTTTTGAAATTATGTTTTATTTTAGTTTAAATTGTTCATTTTATTAAGTAAAGGATTATGTTCATCAAATAGTTGCAATAGAAGAGGAATTATTTAGCATCTCCCAATTCTCTTCCAATTTTCTGATGAACTTTTTCATCCTTTGGTTCTTATATAAGACATTTGTTAATTTCTAAGATTGCATCTTTGCTTAACATGTTTTGAAAAGGACTGTAAAGAGTATCAAGGCATTCAGACATTTCTAAGTTCCTCTTCCTTTCTTTTAATGGAAAAGGAAACTTTTACTCTAAAAATATTAGATCATGGAAAAACTTAGGAAGTGGAGATTTATGATGTAGTGAAAAAATCTACCTCATAACCTAAACTGTGGTGAGAACTACTATCACAATAGAATCTTGAACATAGTCTAATTATATACAAAGGACCTATAATGTTCAATTTCACATGGTTTAAAATTAGTACGACTCTACTAAACTTACAATTCTACATAGAAGAGATGGTCAACTAAACTCACATAAGCATCTCAAATTTATGAAGTTTAATCTGATGAAAGATAGAATTTCTAAGTCTCTTGTTTAGTAGAGGAAATATATGATTTATAATTTAATTACTAGAATCAAATTGCTTAATTATAAATGATATGCACTATTTTTAGTTAATGTAGTATTTTATATTTTCTTAAAAAAAATATTTGATTGATTCACTTCAAGAGCCAAGGCTATGCAGTTAATGCATGAATGTCTGCATTGAATTTTTAGCTTGAACACTAGTAAGAATTTAGACTAACCTCCCTATGAGGGGCTGGTATCCTTACAGATTAAATGCCTCTTATTACACTTTTAAGAGTTTTATTTGATTTAATCTATTATTTACTACAAATTTTACTTGATTTTGTTTTGAGTTTTGATTTAAACTATTTCAAGTTATCAAGTTGATGTAGAAATTTACTCCTAAGAGCCTACCATACAATGATTTTAACCAAACACAAATAAGTGAAGAAACATAGAAAAATATACTCTTATAGTGATTATCTATAAGTAAACACATAAATAAAACCAAAAACTTTAAAATAAAATAAATCAAAGATAATAGTTGAAAATGCTAGTGTGACCAGGTACCACAATGCACCCAAAAAGAAAAAAAAAGAAAAAAAAATTTGGCAGCCAATTATTGGTCTTTATACATCTATGACTAGAAATAAGATTAATAAATTAGGTCTGTGGGGTCCTTTAGCTCCTTAATTTATGTTCACCATACATCATAGAACTTTATATTGAAGCACACGCATATTAATGTTCATCTTGTTAATTAAATAATTTAATGCAATTAATTATATTGAAGCACACGCATATTAATGTTCATCTTGACTCTATCTCCCTCATTCTTGATTCTTGGTTTATCTTGGTTCATTTGCTTTATATTCATTTGTTTTGAGTTTTTCATATTTTTTGGGGCACCTATAGGACATAAAAAGACTCAAGACTTCTCTATATTCTAAAATAAACTTTCTTGCAGCGAAAATAAACATGAACTTACTATGATACCTAAACTCCTATAAAACCTAAAAATTAAAGTTAGGACAAAAATATATTTCCTAAATAATTAATATGCCATACTTATTCACCACAAATCATCATAGATACTACAAAGCATATTAAAGCACACCAAACCATCACAATCACAATAAATAATCCTAACATAGGATATAGGCTGAGTGCATGAACAACTAAGTCTAATGTGTGTGCCAAATTGTATGGTGAGTTTGAACAAGGCTTAGTATTTAAGTTTCAATTTGATTTCAAATTTGAATTTACCATTTGTTGATTTAGGTTTATGTGATTAATGATCTCAAGAGTTTTAGTTTAACTTTTAGAATTTTATTGTTTTAATTTATACTTGGATTTTGAAGAGAACACTTAAATACAAAAGTTTACTCGAATGTGCATATTACCCCAGACATTTCTTAATAGTCAAATCACTGCATAATAAAGAAAAAATGTTTGATAACACCTAAAGACACACAAGGGTAGATTTTATGTGCATTTTCAATTATAATATTTTTATGCTTTATTTGAATTATGCATTTTAATTAATATCTTTCATTTGTTTTATGTTCAAAAGATTTCA
Source organism: Phalaenopsis equestris (assembly GCF_001263595.1). Taxonomy (NCBI): domain Eukaryota; kingdom Viridiplantae; phylum Streptophyta; class Magnoliopsida; order Asparagales; family Orchidaceae; genus Phalaenopsis; species Phalaenopsis equestris. The sequence goes on along the minus strand of NW_018164714.1, from coordinate 270,492 downwards.
AATCATTGTGAATTTGATCCCTAGAGCTAGGAGTTATTTCGAAACCATCCCATAAGGTGGTGGAGATTTATTGAATTATCATGTATTATTTATTATTAATTTTCAACTAAAAAATTCAAATGATCTTAAAATTTGACAAAGAATTACAGGTAGGGTCAAAATCACATTCTAAACCCTAATATAAAATTGGAATCATTTTGATGTTAATTAACTTTTATTATTTATTATTAATTTTCAACTAAAAATTCAAATGATCTTAAAATTTGACAAAGATTTACAGGTAGGGTCAAAATCACATTCTAAACCCTACTATAAAATTGGAATCATTTTGATGTTAATTAACTTTTCTATGATTTATTATATTTATTTAGATTTTTATTTTTAATTTTAGAAATATTTTATTAATCAAAATGACCTAAACTTAAGCTTTTTAAATTCTTTATATCATTAGGATTTTGTGATTAAATTTTGATAATTTTTTTATTTTAATTAATTTTTTTAAAAAAATTAGATGTTCTATATTTGTTTGTTGATTTATTTAATTTATGATTTAACATTATGTAAATTTCAATTGAATGTAACATCATAACTTCAAAAAATGATTTATGAGGTCATCATTAACATTAGAGTATATTCTCAAGCCATTTAAATAGATATTTATCTTTTGAGTATTTTTTAAAATTTATTTTATTAGCAATTAATTAATTTAGTTAGAAAAATATAAATTTAGTTAAAAAAAATATAAATTAGTTAACAATCTAAACAAGTAGTTGTCATCATATTCACCAAATAACAAACCTATGAAACTTTGATCAGGACTCTTTTTAAGGCCCAAGTTGATTTCCTTAGATCGTTAATTATAAAATTAATCTCATTTTCATGTTTAGGTGATGCATCCCAAGTTGAAGGACATTGAGATCATCCAAAGTCTCAGAATAAAATTCATCATATTAAATAACACTGTTTATTAAATGTCTATTGGACTCTAATTTAATAATGATAAGTAAACAATATATATTCAACCACTAGTTTGATAATATCAAAAGTAAAATTAGCTTTTAATTTATTTTTAGCATATTATATTTTCTATAATTCTTCTTAGTGTTGTGTTTTACCCTTGGACCAAATATATGGTTTCAAACCCTATTTAATTAGATTTTAAACACAAAAGGACAAATAATCAAAGAATAGTTCTATTATTTTATTCATAATGTCATCCTTTAGGGTCCGTTTGGGGCAGCTTATAAGTGCGAGCGGCGTATTAAAAACGTCGTAGTACCGTTTGATTCGCTCGTTTCGCCAGCTTATTTAAAACTGCATTTGGGTTTTTAGACTAAACGTAGACCGCGGGTCGACCCCTGTGGCCGGCCCGCGGGCCGCTTTTCAGGATAAGCAGCTTATCCTGAAACACACAAGCTGCCCCAAACAGACCCTTAGTCTTGTATCAACTTCAAGACTTAGAATAAAGAAGCTAGAAAGATCTTTTGATTTTATAATCACCATCTAATTTTGAAGCTACTATAACTTTCACCTTATAATGATGTTGGGGCTAGTGATTAATGAATGGAGATCATTAATGCATTTATCATTGCAACATGCAACCCCATCCTTTTGATGCATTTATCAAGTGGGCGCCTGCTTAATCATTTTAATGGGTCATTTTTTCATCCTTTGGCATTAGATTAGGCTATCATTTATGGACCTCTTAATTTATTTGATCTATATATTTAAATTTAACAATATTTTTTAGTATATATTCTTATATTTTTGCTAGAAAGCCAAAAATATTACATAAAAGGAAAACATATGCATTGGAAATATTATCAATTAAAAAATATTAATGGATGTTAAAATATTTTCCATTCATATATTTTTTTATAAAACATTATAAAATATAAAATTGATCATTTTTTAAGACATTAAAAGTAGCTACAAAATGTTATCATTTTGTTAGAAAATGAATATAATCAATTAATTAAAATATCTTCCCATCATTATCAATTAATTATTGCTCATCTCATTATATTTTGCCTCAAAATAAGTCTAGAAAAATCAAAGTCAAACATGATTTTGACCATTTAATGATCTCATCAAGCTCAAGTAAAAAAAATCAATGCTATAGAAATGAGTACTATACTTAATTATGTAGTAAAAATGATTTAAAGAGAACCTATTGTTTGAATGCATGGCTAAACATGAGGACAAGAACAAAAGAAATCATAATATATTACCTATATTTTAACTAAGCACAACCATACTAATTAGATTTAACTAATATCGAATCAAATACCAAAAAAATAAAAATTAAATCCAATGCCGAGTAAAATAAAATTTTATTGCGTTCAGTCTCTTTCGCAACGTAAATTTAAATTTAATATTTAATAAATCCGATTGAAAGACGGACAACAAATTTTATTCTGCCATCGGTCATGAAGTTCGTGTTTGGATTTACCGACTCAACATAAATCCATGTTGCAGCCAAACACTTGACAAGCATATTGTTAAGTGGTATGAACCATGAAATATAACAAACTGCGCCAAAATAAATTCAAATATGCACAAAATAAAAGATTCTACAACTCTTAACCCCAACAAATTCCACATTTCCAATCACCACCGAGGGCATATATCTTCACATACATCATTTGAACAAACAAAATGAACAGCAGAAATAGTGTTAGTAATTAAAATGAATTAGTCAAGGAATCCCAATCATTCAGAGTCTACCACAGAGCCGAAAATTCGAGACAAGTGACAAAACGAGGCTGAGTAAATAAGAACCAACACCATATAACAAAAATTGCCGAAGCGCGAACTGGCAAATGGCACCCACAAGCCATTCAGGCTGCCGAGTTCTCGTGAAGCATAACATATTCCCGGCTGCAGAAAGAAAAGGAAATGATGATGAAATATGCAATTAAGTTTAGTGTTTAACAGATATATAGCATCGAAAAGACTATATATATATATATATATATATATATATACTCGAAAAGACTATATATATATATATATATATACATATACACGTGCCGCAAGCCTTGGCCTGTTGGTGAGATGTCCCCTCAGGTCAAGGGTTCAACCCCACCGTGGCGCGGGGGCTCTGGAATATTAGGTACATGGCGCAGACACACTATCATAGGTGCCTGAGCGCAAAAGGGAAGCGGCATTTGGGACCCACCGGACTCGAATACCGTTTCCTTTTAATATATATATATATATATATA
>NW_018164714.1:230413-267011 GCF_001263595.1 Phalaenopsis equestris | reverse complement strand
ATATATACATATATATATATATATTCTAAAATAAAATGAATTTCCAACACATTTACAACTAGATTACTCGATAAAATACAAAAACAAACTACCACCAATGCAGATCATATCAGCGCTACATCCACGGGAGTTGATAATTAATCATCATAGTATAGTATAGATTTAGGTTTGTTGTCATTCAGGATATAGAGATTAGTGGATGTATGCGCACAATTTATATCAGCCAAAGAATCCTAATTGGGCAATTACAAGCATGGCAGCAATTACAAGAATGGCACTCAAAACATTACTATTTACAAAACTTGAACCTCTTGCATCCATATTTCTGTTTGATCGAGCAAGCGTAAATATAAGAGTCCAGTAGTTCTACATATTTGACAAAGATGTTAGTGCAGCAAATACATAAGATTTGGGTCTTATGTATACAATTATCCCTCTAATGTATTCTATAAATGAAAGCCTGATCATATATCAGTTTGAACAATAAGCGGGTTCGGCTAAGTTGCCATGCACTCACATCATAAATACTGATCATATCAGTTTGAAGAAATCACTTCACCATTTTTATTCCCTAATAATACTGCAAGTTAATGATCTCCTGACCCACAAAGAAATGAAAAAATACTACATTCGGACTCTAGATGCGTCCGAAGTCCAATGGTGGGGTGCCACGTGTCAAGTGGGCCCTAAACTATCAGCGCTCATCCACGGTAGTTGATAATTAATCATCATAGTGTAGTATAGATTTAGGTTTGTTGTCATTCAGGATATAGAGATTAGTGGATGTATGCGCACAATTTATATCAGCCAAAGAATCCTAATTGGGCAATTACAAGCATGGCTCTCAAAACATTACTATTTACAAAACTCTTGCAAGCACGCGTAAATATAAGAGTCCAGTAGTTCTAGATATTTGACAAAGATGTTAGTGCAGCAAATACATAAGATTTGGATCTTATGTATACAATTATCCCTCTAATGTATTTTATAAATGAAAGCCTGATCATATATCAGTTTGAACAATAAGCGGGTTCAGCTAAGTTGCCATGCACTCACATCATAAATACTGATCATATCAGTTTGAAGAAATCACTTCACCATTTTTATTCCCTAATAATACTGCAAGTTAATGATCTCCTGACTCACAAAGAAACGAAAAAATACTACATCCGGACTCCAGATGCGTCTTGAGTCCAATGGTGGGACGCCATGTGTCAAGTGGGCCCACCACTTGTAACACTAGCCAATGACAATGTATTGTGGTGGGGCCCACTTGACATGGACTCAGGACAAATTGCGTCCGGAGTCCGGATGTAATATTTTCTCGAAAGAAACACATATCTTTATCACTCTGGTCAAAGAGACACGTGCAAAACAAACGAAATTGGAATAAAACCTGGCAAAAGTATGCTAGACAAATAAGCTCCTAAGTTTGATTATTTGCCCATCAAAGAGTAAAAAGAACAGAGATTACTCTTTACAATGGTTTTTCATCTGTTGCAATCTGAAATGCAACGTTTTCGTCGTTTTTTTCCCCGGCTTTTCAGTGGAAAATTTGTTGACCATCTAAGAACAATGCATATGTGAGTTTCGGACAGTCACAGTATGATCCAAGCTACAAACTAGTAAAGGAGGCTTATGAGGCAAGGAGAGAAGATCCAAGCTCATCCCATCCCGTACCACTCCACCTCTGCAAAGATTCTCTCTCCCTCTCCCATTTCCTTTCCATCTTACAGAGTGAAATCATTTTTTTATTCTTTCGGTTATATCAAACCCAGTGACCAATTGCTACAGATTGGAAATAAAACTAAACCTAACCGCAGCGTAGCCAACACACAAAGAACAGCATACAGAATTGATTTCGCCTATAGGATTATTTCACTGGTAGATCCTGGAGTAGCAAGGGTGCATGCACTCATAATATAAATCTATTTGCACTGAACTAACAAGCTTGAAAAGGCAATTCCTCACCTTGTTGGTGCTAAACCGAGAAAAGCAAGTGAAATACATATATTTTACCAAATTTCCAAGAAAAATTATACTATAATTTCAATTAAATTAAACTCCAACTAATTCCTCGAAAAAAAAAAAAATTAGAACCTTTATCAACCGGTAGATGCTAAATAATGGCACAATTAAGATAAAGTGAAGTGGCACAAGATCCCAAATTAAAAATTATTATTAGAGTCAAATCTTGAAAAAAAAAAAGTAGAACCTTTATCAACCGGTAGATGCTAAACAATGGCACAATTAAGATAAAGTGAAGTGGCACATGATCCCAAATTAAAAATTATTATTAGAGTCAAATCTAGAATGGACAAAGCCAGTTCATAAAAATAAATTATATTTCATTTATTAGATATATTTTAATTTAACTTAAGAAGAATTGTCAGTTTAAATAATATTGAGTATAAATTTCAATTGGTTATTAAGATAAGATTTCAATTTCCATAAATTAAATTTTGTATTTTGATTGAGTCCCTATTTCTATACATTGATAATTTGACCCAAAACTATATTGAATAAAACTGCATCACGGAAATAAATATTGCATTTATTAAATTTATTTTCATTTCACTTATTATGGATGTATTTTCTTTATCGTGTAATTATAATTCAAAATATATCCATCAAATCCCTCCCTTGTTACCTTGGCTGCTGCTTCTCACAGCAGTCACCACATGCTTAATTTCCTCACTGCCAAATAATTGGTAGACTTCTACCCATTGGAAACCAATCTCCACAATTTTTCATATAATACATAATCAGTTCAGCATATGCTCCATAAATTGTTCTACTCCCAGCTCAAAAAATTATTGATCCTTTACACACGGTAGAATTATATTTCAAAGAAATTGTAAGGTGCCTAAATTATCAAATTTGGTAATTTAAAATTTTCTTCAAACTTCCATCTAAAGGATAAAATAAATTATAATCAACATTTAGGCAATTTAGGGGGATGTTTATTTGTTGATTACTGAGGCACATAAGATCTAATGCTTTGTACTACAGAGTTTGCTTAAAGTAGTTATGTTCACCACAATATTAAGAAATCACTTTTGAGACATATTTATTGTACTCGTCCTTAAGAAAATTACCATTGCAAACATATTATTATCAAGCTAGGTGCATATTTTGTTGAGAATATACATAAACTTAAAGCTAATATTAAATTACATATTATGATGTAAAATGAAAATATAAAGGCATCACCAGTATTTATGGAATAAAACAAAAAATAAAATAAAATAAAAAATTGCTGATTTTGTACTTGTTAAAAATGAGTTAAGAGCAATTTAGCAAAATACATTTAAAAAACATCATGCAAGCTCACCTTGCGCACATAAAATTCTTGGAAAATTAAATTCAAAGGGTGATTTGATTAATTTGCCTCAAAATTTTCATTTTTTAGCATTAAACTTTAAAGATCTAGTGAATTATGGAGGCACCTTCAGGACTTTTGTACTACGAGTAGCTTTCTTTAAGTGTTTGTTTCTCTGTGCTTCTATCTGCCACTATTACACCAATTCGCCAAGCATACAAGATTATTACTAATGAAATCGCCACATATACTTCTAGAGTTTAAAAATATTTGGTTTGCTAAAAGAAACAACCGCTGGTTAAGGATAAAATATGATGAGATGAGGAATATGGTCAAAACATATAGTACAAGAGCACCACAATTTTGACTTTTTGGAGCAAATTCATTTGTTAAGGGATATTGATGCAAAACATGAACCTATGTCAAGCATCATATGTACAACAAAATCTAGATTGAGCCAAAATAAAAAAAAATAAAGGGAATTTTTTTTATAAGATTTGTATAAATTTAAATTAGGATGAATTATTATTTTTTTGGATAAGCTTGGGTTTAAACTTAAATTAGTTGTCATGATTAAATTATCATGCATTTTTTTCTCTTGAAATTACAATTAAGAAATATCCTGTAAATCTCTCCTCTACCTTGCAGGTTCTCTTAGTGTTGATTTGTGACGGGTGAATATGAATTCTCATCTTTCACATCTGTCTCCAACAACTAATCAGATTATCATCCCCCTCGGTTTTTCTCCTTCAATTATTTATCATCAAAATCTCCTCCTCGATTAAAAAGTTCATGCAAAACTTCTTAACACATGCACAAGTAAACACACACAGCAAAAAAAAAAAAAAAACCGCATGCGCACAAGCACAAGCACTCACTCACACATGTAGCAATCAAATTAACAAGATCAATAAATCTAATACAACATTTTCATCTTCTAATTGGGCTACATGATGTTATAGATGAGTTGTATCAGTAAAAGCTTCCCTCTCCACAATGTAAATGTTGACTCAGCATGCAACATCAATAGGTTGACACTTTGTTGAAAGGCGATTTATGGTTGCACCAGATATCAGAGCATAAAGAATTTGCACTTGAACAATTTATGGAGTGAAAAACAAATTGAGACTATAAAACTATAAAAATTCAAATTTTTTTAGATTTTTCTATGATTTAATGGAAGTTTTCAAAAGACCAATGGTAATTTAGTAATTTTTGAATAATTTGAAAATTTTAAATTTTGAAACTATTTTATTTTATCTTAAAATTTTTAGTAGAGGCAAAGCTTAGTAAAGGATAATTTTTCACCAAGTACGAGGTTTTTGGAGATTTGTGAAATTTCTATTGATTTTTAAAGTTCGTGCATGCAACAATGGAATTGATAGAACTTTTCACCAATTTAAGACTGATTTATTTTGGTTGGAAAGTTTTTGTGGGAGTGGAAAAATCACATGCAAGGGCTTGGGAAGAGAAAATGATAAGAGTCGACTTGATTTGCCACTTGGTCTTTTAGCATTGGAGTACTTTTCGTTAATGTGGGATAAAATCTAACCAATTTCTTCACTTTTGGGTTTTGAACCAATTTAGCCTAAGTTTTAACTCTTCTTCTGATTTTTTTCCCCTACATCTTAGAATTGGCATTCAAATCCTAAGTACCATCTTAAACTTGCCCAAAATAGTCCATGAAATTCCATATTTTAGGTACTTATAATTACAATTGTTATTTAATATTTTTGCCATTGATTTTGCTTTAAGAATGAGTTTAAAGTGAATTTTTTGGCCACTTTTTTTCTTTCAAAATGTGAAGTGCATAAAAAACTTCGGAAATATAACTTCAAAATATTCATATTTCTCACGAAAACAATTCAAATAAACCCCAAGTAAGAAAGTAAACTCATAATTCTATTACTTGACACGTAGAAAACAAAGGTCCTAGAGGCACTTTGAGAGGATTCATGCCAACTATGTAAATAATTGCACTTAGGGTGATCGTTCAGGTTGTAAAGCTTTCTGATTGCATCAATGTCAGGAGTTATCATATATCATAAAAGTTATTTTCAATGTTAATGAACTTGTAGTCGAAGAATGTGATATTTTACAAAATAAAAAAACACAAACCCATAGGACCATGCATCATTGTGATACCACACGTAAATGACTATAAATTGGTTAATATGATAGATTATGCTTATTTATATTGAGACCTGCTATAAGAGGACATAAAAGTAGTGAAATAAATATGTTTAATATGATATACAAGTAAAAGAGAAGAGAGGCGAGACCTGAGTTCATAAGAACTTACCAAAACCTTGTTTCTTCTTAAGATCGTGCATGAGATGGCACTTCAATAAAGCTTCGCAAGGGGGAGCTGAAGGCCGCAAATGCTTGGAGAAGGGGTTGCCCCCTCACAATTTATAGAGAAAGAGAGGAATCTCCACCTCCAAAATAATATGAAACTAAACCTTGCTCTACTAACATGGTATCTCATCAAGCCATTGATAAGAGCTATCGATTCACTATTGTGTTTGTGGCAAACTTATAAGGGTTGATAGAGGTACACTAAGTTGGGGATATTTCCTTCAAAGAGTTTCATCTATTTATAGTACGTCAAAACTTTCACAATATCCCATTAAATAAGAAGAAATCTGTTAAGGCTGATGAACAATTAACATACCTAATGGATGGGATATGTTGAGCTCACTTCCATTGCACTCAAGCTCAATCTTAACACATACAATTGTTGGCTTGTAGTCTTCCTAGTTTGATTGCCACAATACCACATATAACCAATAATTCAAATTTGGACATCGCAATTCTAGGACCATATCCCAGTCATACAAATACACGCATACATAGCTTATCCATAGAGCTTAGCACACAATGGATTCAGTGCATGAGTCGCCCTATTTTGGCATGAACAATTCTAGCATGCACTGAGCTGATCAATTGGTAAATATTTGTCGGATTAGCATGATCATCATTTGATTGCTCATATTTTGCCAGTCACAAGTTTCATCACTCAATTCAATCAATCAAAATAGGCTCAATGGAATCTAATTTGGTTCAATTTTTGATGTGATAAACAATTAAAAAAAAAACATTGAAAAGGTGTTCAAAATATAATTTAAATAAATTTAATAAAAATGGGTTAGAATGCACTGAGATGAGAGATAGCAAGTTTCAATCTTATCAAAATTTAAAAATGACTCAAATATATTATGCAATCATTTGAATTCAGATATACTCCACAAACATCACAACCCAAGACTAGTTGAGAAACCCTTATCTCAATTATTGTGGAGGTATATCTTCTAGCATAAATAAAAAGTAGCCATTCTTTTATTCATTTCTCACTGCCTACTTCACATCTACTCATTAGCCAACATCAACTCGCAAGCAAAGCCCCAACACCCTTTGCCGGTCGATAATTTGCCTAGCAGCCATTGTAGCTCTGCTCCTCTATGATAAATCACACTCAGCCCATACAAGAGCACTTCACAAACCTCATATAATATACAAAATTGTAATTATACCTAACGATAACATCTCAAGTCAACTACAACAAGTAAAACATTGATTCCTTACAACCACAACCCGCAATCTATCATAACTGAGCCCTATCTACATCAATCAGTCGCATGTCATGCCTTGCCTCAAGCCCATATGTCGACACATATAACACAATTTCTCATTACCCAGACCTAACAAAAACTATAAAGCTAACACACGTTTCCTAAACTCAATTATTCAAATCCAAACATCAATTGTTTAACACACGTTGCCTATCGTGCCAGCAATACATTATAGCATACATATCTGGAATTTCATATAACCAACAAACCAGAAAGCTCTACAATGAAATATAAATCATCAATCGCTAAGAACAAAACCCATTCATTATCAAACTCATATTTTGAAGCTCACATTCATTACTTTAAGCGTGTACAAATAGTAGCTCTCAATAAGCATAATTCATTCGATATCAATCTCTAGTAGGCGGGCATCATGTATAAGACTCAGATATTTTGAATGATTAAAATAATAAATAAGGAATTAGAATTAGTAAAGAAGATACAAGAGAAAAACTTTATATTACGAAATTATAAAGTGAATGTTTTCAATGATTAATTATTATAACATAATTTCAAAGTTTTCTTATTAAATATTTACTAATTAGAAATGATTTTAAAATATTATTAAAACAAAAGTTTTATATTTATATTAAACCGCTTAATTTTTTAAATATAATTTTGATCTATTGAAATGATTATACTTAATTTAAAAATTATATCTATTAAATATTTAATATTAAAAACTATTTTAGTATTAAATAATTAATATGGTATTTTTTTAGTTTAAATATAATAACCATGATCATTGTTTGCATATACATTCACGCATTTAATTTATATTTGATAGTTAATAACTAGAAACTTGTCCCCTTTTAATATTAAGATGCATTTGAACATTTATATGATATTCCTATATTGAAATCTAACTTTAAAATTGAAGAATGAATATCAATACATGTTGTGCCCATTAGTTTTCATACATGTAGTAAATTATAGTACAAAACATTACATTTGCAATTTTTTTCTTGTTCGTTTTGCATTTCATGGTGTCATGTCATTGCATTCACATAATTTTCATGCAATTACGAAAATGTAAACTCTGTTTTACCTATATCATATCCTTACATTTGCATATTTTTAATCACATATTGAATCAATTGTATTTGTGGCTTATTCACATAATAGATGATCTCTGTATCATGCATCTACACACAAAGAGCTATTATATTATTATTTTGTATTGCTAACATCCCTTTTGCATAGAATCCTAGGGTAGAAAACATAAAGAAAATAAATGATTCACACATTGCTTACAATATTTTCACTACTTCACATTTCCTAGGTTTCTTATATTGGGAAGTAGAACCTAGGCTACAAATCACTCACTTATAGAGTAAGCTCAATTAAAATGAAACACAACTAGTTTATGTATGAGCTCATTAAGTATAAATAAATAATATGTCAGCTTGTAGCCTTGGTGATGCTTATAAACTTAAGAGTCTGCACATAATCTCAGACCCACTTTATCATAAATAACCTAGCCATAAACTTCAAATACAAGCCAATTCTCCAGTTAGTTATTTGAGTTCATCCCCCCCCCAACAAATTATGATCGACTCTTTTCACTTTTATATATGCCTAGATGGCAAAATGGCATGCTTAAGTCAGAAAATGATTTGAGTCCAAGTAGTATCTTTTCTACCACAATAAGAGGATAATTAAGCTTTCATGGTCAAACATGAGTAAGTTGAAAATTCCATTTTTGACAATTTTTTTGTCACATGAAAGCGATAATCAGGCTGCGATCAAACTATAGGCCACAAAATTCCACTCTTTTGATGTCTTATCTACCACATTGAAAAAATATTTGAGCCCTTCAATCCCTCAAGCTTGTGTCATAAGTCTCATCCTTGTTTATCTCCTTTACCACAGATAAGAGATTACCAGACATCTCGATCAAATGTGATCAAGCTGTATCTCCATCTTTCTTATCTATTAAGCTACAATAGACCTCTACTGCAGCACGGCAAACATTTTTTAAATGCCCACGGGATTCTATAATTATTAGCCGCAACCTGCTAATCCTATGGACAATTAATTAAATTTGTCAAATCTGGATTTTTTATTAACCATCATTTAGCATATTTTCGCAATTTTCGGCACATACTGATTTGTCTGGCGCTTGAACAGGGTTGACTTTAAGTCAATCGATGCTTTGTCAGGTGAATTTGTTGATCCTTTATATTCAGAATTGTAAGAAAAATGAATTGGGACAATTTCTAAGACCTCCTCTAACAACCCTCTCTCCTAAGGGCGTCTATGTGGACCCCCATTTGATACATTAACCTAAGGTAAAAACAACTTTGACTCGTTCACCCCTACCTTGGAGACCTTTTAGAGGTCAACATGAATGTGTATCTAGATAGCTTTGTAATCATAAGTGGACATATACGCATGCGATCATGCAAGAAATAAGCATAAATGCTTATAATATGTTAAAAAATTAAGCAAGCTACCTTGGAGGCTTTTTAGAGGTCAACATGTGTGTGCATCTAGATAGCTTTGTAAGCATAAGTGGACATATGCACATGCAGTCATACAAGAAATAAGCATAAATGCTTATATATGTTAAAAAATTAAGCATGTTAGGGATAAAAACTCAGCTCAAAAGTTAGAAGGGAAGCATGCAATACATTCATCGATGAGCTATAAGGATAATTAATGATGAATTGGAGAATTCATTTTCATAATCCAGCAGCATTCTATAGTCCAGCTAGAGATTTCATGAGGCAATGGATAAGATATGAAAACGGAAGGGGTAGACAGGAGAAAAGTATCAGATATTCTGTGGCATGGATTTTGTGTGCATGCTTGTGATGAAGGGAATGTGAGAGAAATTAGTTTGATAGTTACGTTAAAATCATCACAGAGATGAGACAAATATATCACAATAATTCAGTTTAGTTCTAGGCAAACCAAACGATAGAATTGAGGAATAAGCTCATTCATTAGGCACTTCAGCTACCAACAATTTCCTGATAAGACAACTCCCAAACTATAAGCACCCGCTCATTAGTATGTTCATCTCCAACTTCAATTTGGAATCAGCACTAGAAATAGTAGAATGGATTGATGCAAAATTTCATGAGAAAAGTAAAAATGGATCGCAAAGCAGTAACTATCTCTGCTCAACAAAAGCTGCATAAATCATAGCTGATCATGAAAAAGCACAAATTCACATCAATACGTGCATCCCAAATATTAGAGAAACCTCATTGCGACAAAAAAAATTAAATGAAAACAAAACCATCATATCAATTATGGGCGTCTTTCAAAATAAAATAAAATGCAGGATAGGCCGAAAATCAGCTATCAAGCAGGCAACAGTTTCTATAATTAAATCACCAACATGTGCTCAAGGGGAAAACTATAAAGAAGCAAAAAGTATAATTCTGCAGCATGACAATGCCATAATGAGCATCAATAATAAATGAAAAGATATGTTAAAAAAGTAAAAAATAAAAAAAAAGGCAAGGCGAAAGTGAATTTAAGAAACATTTAAAAAATAGGTACCAGTTATGATCATGAGTTACATGACTATCAACATATTTAAAAAATAGGTTCTTTTGATACCAGTTATGATCATGAGTTACATGACTATCAACATCATACCTACTATTACCAAACTTAATAGTATCTTTTTCAAAAAGTTCATAATATCGTTGTGGTTCAATGCGATTCTCCTGCAAAATAGAAAATCAAATCAATGGTAGGAATTATAAACAAAACTCAGCTCAAAATATAAAAGATTTTTAATTGACAAAACAAACAAAAAATAAATGAGATTGGATGTAGATTCCTACATTAATGAATGTACCGTTAGTGCTTCCAAGATCCATGAGGTAAGGCCTAACATAATAAACGATGGAAATAAAATTAGAGATACAATAAGAAACGTGACAGCATCAAAGCAATAAGAAGAGAATAGCACAACTATAAAAGCCAAAAACACATCTGATGCATTACCTTATTTGCTTTGAGAAAAACTCACCTGCTGTCTCTTTGTCTACACTTCTAGAGAGAGAAAGCATTTATATTAATAAAAGTTTTAAATTATCAATTAATAAGGATTAAAGTAACACACCTGTATTGAAGAACAGCATGCTGTTTGCTACAAGAAGGATGATCTGTAGCGATGTCTGCAACCCTCCTTTCTCGCCCAAATAGGTAACAACTTTGACGATGCACATATAAAGGCTCTATCAAAATACAAACATTTGAGGGCATAATTCCATTGTGAGAACTTAAGCTTTAAGAGTTCCAAATTTAGATGTACCAATGGCACTACAATTCAACTTTCATGTCAAAGGAAGTACTTTCAATGATGGTCTTTATTGCATAAGCAGAAGTTTTATTATAGAGTCAATGCAATTGCTAGGACAACCAGGAAATAGCATACAAAAAAAATATCAATGTTGAAGGGCACCACTGAATTCATAATGGTTTCCACAAAACAAACTATAATAACAGGGAGGTGGAGGAGATTCCTGGCAATGAAAACAGGAATAGTTGATAGGTGGCATTCGGTAACAAAACTTCCCTTCTTTTCTCATCTTCATTTTTATGGCTCTTTCGAAGATGGACACCGCATTTCATCCTTTAAAATATTAAAATATACCTTAATTTTTATATTTTCCCTACAATCCCAAAAAGCTAAGTACAGAAACCATATAAGTAACTTTTCAATATATTCACATACTTCAAATATTTTCACGTTCATATATCATGATTATTGTGATAATAAAAATTAAATTGCATTTTGATTCATGATATAACACTTCATACAGCCGGAAAAGAAAATCCAACGGGTTTGTATAGGTTTCCAAAACCAAACAAATAAGTGGAATATGAAAGCCTCTCAATTACCTACAAAAGTAACATGCAACTGATAATCATGCAACTGCAGGCAAAACCTAAAAAGATAAAAACAAGATTCACAGCAGTAAAGTTGCATAAAATGCAAAAGATATATAAATAGCAAAATGTAATATAAGGAATCGTAACTCACATAATAGCCAACAACTTGACTTTGTAGTAAATTTACTTTGCTTCTTAGAATTAGCAAATACTAGACATTCACATTTCAGTTTCCTAGACCGCTATAATTAACACTCTTATTAGCAATTCAAAAAGATTACCATTAAGAACTTCACCAGCCTTGAAAACATATAATCGCCATCTTATATCAGGCTTGCAAGCATCAGGTGGTTCATTGAACAGTAGAGTTATCCCTGACAATACACAATACGGTTTAAAACAGCAACAGTAATCAGTCTAGCAACATATAAATGCATAAAGCATATATGGATGAACAATACATTAATGATGCAAAACTTCCATCTAACAGTTACCTTAAAACTTACTGCAAACTTGACAATTTGAAATAAAAGGATATTACTAGCATTTCAAAAATAGCATCAGTGCAGTAACCACCTCTAAAAATAGAGATCAAAATAGGAATCTAATATTTATGAGTAACAACCAATATAGATTCTGATGGAATGCTAAGAGATGGACCATGTTGTGAACATTTTAGAAAGCAATACAATGGATTAACCACAACTGTTACCTCGTACTCTATTAGTTTCCTCAGCAAGCTTCCCAGAAAGCTCAAAAGATGGTTTTTGCTGCACCAAAGAAAGCATATAGCTGAGAGAGTCAAAAATTAAAAATAATTTATACTAAAATTCACAAGCAGTGACTTCTGTAAGTCCCCACCAACAATTACAGCCCATTAAAGCGCATGCTGAGTAACTTTCCAGTCCTCTTTCAAGAAATAATACATCAACAATCCAAATTGGGTTTTTTTGGTAACGTTGTGCTGCGTTTGTGATGGAGAAATGTGCACAAATGGTCCCCTAACTATTTGAAGTGTGCCATTTAGTCTCCGACTTCATATAAGCGTCAAATTAGTTCCATATTATTTTATAGGGGTGAAAAGAGTTCCACCGTTAAAATTTAAGGAAATTAGTGTTTAGGATATTAAAAATGGGGGTATTTTTGGAATTCATACAATTCTATTAAATTATAAATTATATATATATTATATATATATATTAGAAAAAGCCCAAGGGCTGATATATTAAAGAGTAAAAGATACATATAGGTTGTATGAGAGGGCCTAAAAGAAGGCCCAACTCACACAATACAACACACACAAAATCCCAAATAAAAAAAAATACATAAAGATAAAAAACCAAAAAGCCACCACCAGGAGTAAAGGTGCTAGAGATGTCTCACTTTAGTCCTCCATTTGTCTATAGTTCTCGGAAGGGAGCCGGCTAACAAATTGGTAAGGTGCGTACCATTACCCGAAGTAACCAAAGTATTCAAATTATTATCCATCAGATAAATTATTATCCATCAGATTCCTAAGCTCAAGTAGGTCTCCATTCTTCTTCTTCCTCCTAGATGTGTAGACCTGTCATTTCTCATCCGATAATTGACTCATGTGATCGATGGATTGTTCCAAAAGTGGTTAGACAAGTGCAGACTGTTACACATCATGATCCTCATGAGCCTGAGTGACATTAACATCTTGCTCGATCTGATGAGGTGGTAGTGAAGCAGTAGAAGTATTGCTACCTGTAATATCAATGATAGGTTTTAGGGCAGTTGGGGTTAGAAGAATCTCCCTTGCCATCACGATAGAAGGTTCCAAAGACGGGGGAGCTACAATATTGTGTGGAGACTGCATTGTTGACATATTGCTTGCAAATGGTCTGAAGTGGGGGTATAGATGATGGCATTGAGAACTGGAGTGACCAAACATACGACAGTTCGAACAATATGAAGAAAAATACTAAATCACTACCTTTTGCCAATATCCATGGTATTGTGTGCCCAACCAAATCTCCTCAGAAGCTCCGACCAAATTTCCTCAGAAGCGGATGAAGTGATTTCTTTTTCAACAAGTACTCTGGCTTCAGATGGACGAGAAATATTCAAAGTAGGAATGTCCGATTTAAGTGACTTACCATAAGCTGAGGCAATAAAGTACAACACTTTTTAAGTAAAATAATAAGTAAAACAATAAAATTTCAGGCCAGGGAGGCAAATCCAAACCGGAATGATTAGTGGTTTCGTCTGTGGGTCAAAATCCACAGACCATTTCAGAATCTTCATTGCCCTATTATCAATTCAAATTATTCTTCTAGCAAATAAGAGCGTGTAATTATCTTCATTATTAAGTTAAATAAGAATATGTCTTCCATCTAAAAGTTCAATTTTTCACTCCTCAACAAGGTGCATAAGCTCAAATTCCTTACGAATCAGCTCAATTTCCTTACGAAATTCCTTACGAATCAGTTCAATTTTGGGATGGCTAAACAAAAATTTCCCGACCAAATTCTTACGAATTAGCCTATTATGGTGCTTGCACTATCTCCCTAAAATACTTCGTCGGGAAGCTTCGACGCTCCTTGGACACTCATGTTGGCCTCATTGCTCAAAGTTGCTCAGCTCACCATGCCTTCCCCAACCGCGCTCATCATGCTATTCTCTCCCTCTCTAGATTGCCTCTTCGAGCAGGCCTCGCCATCCCGCTTTGATAACTATCGCTCTGAAATGCTATGTTGAGAAGCAGACTCAACTTACCTTCCCCACACCCCTTCTCGATCATGCGAAGGCTAGGTAAATAAAAAAAAGATTAAACTCCAAATTGCCCTTCAGAATTATAGGTACTTTGTTAATTTTTACCTAATTTCAACTCATTTTAATGATGGGATTATTTCAGCTCCTATTAAAATAATTTGGCACAAAAACGGTCCCCTTCAGATATTCAAGGTTCCATTTCGGCACATTTCTTGTTTCTGATGTGTTATATGAAATTCCTTTCCTCCAAGGCATGGACAAAAGTTGCTTTGCATGTAAGTGCATTGCCCAATGTCACGAGGTTATCGAGAAGGTGCACACAAAATGTAGTATTTCTTTGCAAATTTCCCTCATAAATCTAAATTGTGATATGCAATGGGAAAAGAAACATGTCAACAAAGGTGTAACAAGATATGGTTGCAATACAGCATATTTTGCTTGCAATAGGTACTCCCAAGTCTAGAATGTGACACCATGCCTAGTTCTAAACAACAGGGTGAAAGAATTCTCATGGTGGCAATATGCTAACAACACCAAATCTGATAATTCAAAGCTCAAGTAGGAACAACTTTCCGTAGGCAGATAAATGTAAGTCATGAAGTGAGCTGATACTAACACATGGTAATTTATCATACAATACCTTGGCCTTATCTTTTGCTTCCAACACTTCCTCGGTTGCCTTCATCTTGGAAACGGAGTCAAAATCACCTTTTCTAAGAATAAAACTACAGTAAGTGCAGAGAAAATAATGCGTTGTTTTAGAATATGCAATGCAAGAAGAATTGTGACTTGAATTAACAAATAATTAAGAAAGCTGAGAACAGAAGAAAAACCAATACAGACAAAACTTGGTCAAGATTTCCGTAGGGTAACCTATAACATAATGTTCTTCATGGAACAACTTGCAGATCCCAAACCACAGCTGATGCATTTTTTTTTTCTGCTTGCAGCTAAATGCAATTTGTATTCTAACTTCCATATTTAGTGGGTACATGCGATCCAGCAAACTCAATTTGATACGAAAGCTTGTAAAAGCTTAGTGAGACACCAGTCAACTATGTCCGAAAAGCCTTAACAAATCAAGAAATAAACTAGCTAAAAACACCCTTGCAATTATCAATATGCATACATATGGCTCTAATAAGTAAATATCAACCTTTAAAACCAACTATTCCTTCCGGTAGTTAAATTGTTCAGAAGAAACATTTTAAAATAAAAAAATAGGAAACCGTTAAAATATCCAACATCAAAAAACTCCCAAGGCCAATAAAACTCCCAAGGCCAATAAGATCATGCCATAAACAGAATTTTAAAACAGAAAATGATGGTAGAAATTGTAAAATATAACCAGCTTTCAATATTTTTCTTGAGGTTGGCCTCAAATTCCTTATTGATGAAAACTGCCTGAAAATTCCCAAATAATGGGTTAGCTTAAAAACTATATAGCTAAAAAATTGCACATTTAAACCAGCCAATTGCAAGTCAAGATGGTATTAAGCTGACACAAATTCAACCCTGAGGTACAACTCCATTTTAGATACAAAATAGGAACTGGGTTCTCAAATTAAGAGCCTGTCAGTGGCAGAAGTCACCCAAATTACATTTTAGCTAAAAGGTCAGATAACATTTTATCTAAAAGTATTTGATTGTGCAAGAGAAATGTCATTGTCACCTCCTAAAAGTGATGATTTTCTCCTTTCTCTCACTCTATTTTGTTGGGGAATGTCAGGGTATAAAGACTGTTGGATAATATCGTCTTTTTGAAAAAAACGATGTTAATGTAAATCATGAGCACTATCAGTTCGAAAAATTTTGATTTTAGGGTTAAATGAATTTTTTATCATGGTTGTGAATATAGAAAGTATAGAACCAACAACGGATTTCTGTTTAAATAAATATATCCGTGGCATTCGAGTGTGGTCATCAATAAATATAACAAAACCAGCGACTTCAGAGATATTGAAGATTTTAGAGGATCCCTGAATATCAAAATGAATTAATACAAAAGAACTAGAAAATCTAGAGTGACTTTAAGGAAAAATAATGACATTTAGCAAATTTGAAAGTTTCACAATAAAAGCCTTTGATATTAGTTTATGAAAAGCGAATGAAACATATACTAAAGATTTTTAAAAGAAAAATGTCCTAATCTATAATTATGGTTCCAACTGTTGTTTGTAGTATGACAATTGGCATCGGTCTTCAAGATAGTATAACTGTCAATTTTCTCTAGTTTGCCCAATAATCTTCTCCATAGTGAGATCCCAAAAAACAATAATCAATAAAAAAATAATTTTACAATTGTGATCTTTGATAAATTTGTGAATAAAAAAATTTGTTAATTGCAAGGTGTGTGACATAGGATATGTTACTGAGGGTTAAGCTAGGAGAAAGTTAGATCTCTCGGCTCTGTAAGACATCACAGAGGACTCTACAACCTTTATTTTCTTATTGTTTGGAGCTGGTTCGTGCGTTTGAAAAATATTGGCTAGGTTTGTCACATCGTTGTTGACCCCTAAATCTAGGATCCATGAAGGGGAAGAACTATTAGAACACTAAAAGCATAAAAATAAGAAATCATAACATCCTGAGCTTAAGAACAAGATCCTGATAATTTTTCAAGTGAATTGAGAAAATCCTTAATTTGTAAATTTCTTTTGAATTGAATCCTTTGGACTCTACTAAGCAGGCTTGTCCATTTTATTTATGCATTTACTTTCTCCATTGTTTTGGGATTTTTTTATGAAATTTCCAGCATGTCTTTGGCGTGCCCCTCTTTTTACGAGTAGTTGCACCAAAGATTTCCTTTGAAAGGATGATGTTGTCAGGTTATATGACAAAAAGTCCCTTAGTTTGGGATTCTTAAGTTGTCATGGTAGATATCTCGAGAGCTGAAATATTGATCATCATTGTCTTTCTTCCTTCTGCTGAAACGAGAGAGAATACTTCATTCAGAGACGGTAGATTTTCTTGCTTAAAACTTAAAATCAAACTTGGTCAAACTCATTGTTGAGTCATGCCAAAAACTCAAAGATCCTCTCTTACTCAATGAATTTTGTCAGGATCGTCGCATCCTCACACCAGAACATTTTGAGATCTTAATAGTAGTCCAACTCTAGCCAATAAACCTTCATGATGTTAAAGTATTCAATAAGAAAGATGTTATCTTGTTTGGTAGTGGCGAGCTTTGTCTTGATTTCAAAAGTAAGTGCAACATCTTTCACATTTAAGTATGTTTGTTTAATTGTATCCCAAACCTCTTTTATGATGGAGAGAAATATAAAAGTTCCACTGATTTGTGGTAGCATGGTTTTCCACAACCAAGTAATGATTATGAAATCAATTTCTTCCCAAAGTAAAAAAGCTTTGGGTCCTTTGGATCTTTCCCTTTCCCTGTAGACAGGTCTCTACAAGATGCTTGAAATACTTGGAGTTTTCTTTTGGTATGATTTTCACAACTAATAATGGTTGATTCCTTTGAAGGAAAGACAACATCCAGACATCGTGAAAAGAAGGAGAATTTGACAAGAGAAATAAAATTGAAATTGGAAACCCTAAGATTTGAGAATAAGAATAAATGTTGGAAGTAAAAAAAATGCAATATTAGAGAATAAAAAGAAAAAATGGAAGAAATACCTTAACCTCGCTTTGATACAATGTAGAAAATAAGTAATGGGAAAACCTCTCAAGAATTTCATTGTCAAAAAATTTAGAAAATACCTTAACCTTGCTTTGTACAAGAAAGAAGGTATAGATACAACCCACAGTGGCATACAAAATAAGAATAACTCAAAAAATGAGGGAAAAATAATTAGGGGTCGATGATCCTATAGGAAAGCACACGGATTATAATACGAGAGTCGTAGAGAGACAGATCTAATGGTACAATGCCTCGATCTGTGTGACATAAATTCTTTGTTATCATTGGAGAAAATATTAAACATATTTTAAGACAGTTGAATCCAAAATTGCTATTATATGATATTCCAAATTCTTGCTTACAAGCACCTAATGCACCAGAGGGACAATTGTCACCCAAAACTTGAGCCAATAAAATTTTGTTTTGCATTATATGCATTACACCTTAGCTTTACTTGGTTGTCATTCATATGTTTTCTAGTGGGTTACTGTTCCATTTACAACTTTTACATCTATTTTCCTAGAAAAGATTATATTTCTAAATCTAATTTGAACAAATGATTTTTTGGACTAATTACTGTTCTTCATCAAGCCCAAGCCCAGAGATGGATGTTTAATTATTTTATTTTAGTTGAAAAAATGTGGTTCATTTAAATGGCTTTATTTGTCCATTTTTCATTTGCATGATTCAACTACAAATTTGCATCATCAACGCTCATGAATTTGGGGCAATCACTTCATAGAAGTTGTACTAACACGAAATCAATCAATAGATTTTCTTATAACGCCGTCTGTGCTTACCAATTTACAATGCCCTAGAAAAAAAAAATTGCAGCGACAAAGAGCAGTTAATGATTTTCAATATTTGTTAAGATTAAGTGACAATTGGACCAAAGAAAGTTTTAAAATATTGATCTAACGTATAGAAGAATGGAATTGAGATGCCATAACATGTAGATTTAGCTGGTTAAAATGAAAAAGCGTTTTAAAAGCGCAATTCAATCTAGAATTAGCGAAGCTATTTTATATGGAAAGAAATCTTGCAAAATAAAGAATCCGCTAATGTATAAATTAAGTGGAGCTGAAATGAGATTTTAAGAAAAACGTGTGACAAAATTAGAAATGATAGATTAAAAATAATTATATGAGAAGGATTGAGAAAGTAAAACTTAATGAAAATAATATTAAGAAATAGATTTAGGTCGGCTGGGCATTATAAAACAAAAGGTATAAGAAAAATAAATAAGGCAGTTAAACTAGCTTAATGTGGAAAGATTAAGAAGGAAATATATATATATATAAGATAGCATGAATAAACTTATGAAAAAAAAATTACACAATAGAATTGATAACTCGGCAGTTTTTATAGGAACAAAAAAACAATGATGATACAAAAAGCCATCCCTAAGTATTTGAGATAAGACTTATGATGAAGAGGATATTATAGATCATTCAGGGTAACTTTCTAACAGATTTAAATTATTAAAAAAATTAGAACATGTTTGGAGTTGAGAACATATTAGAAAAATTGAAAACAAGAATTTGGTAATGCTTGCAACCAGTTCATTAAGTAGCGTGATCCCAAATGAGACAATGAATAGTCAAGATAAAGCCCTTACCTCAAAAGAATTTAAGATGAAAAAATAGTTGGATAATATTCAAGTGAGCCCAACTCCAAATGTTTTTCAGTTACTAGAATAAAAAAAAAGGCTTCACATTTTCTTCACTGAAATAATTTTTTAAAATATCAATTTACATTTTTAGCATCCCTCCAAGCATCCATATGGAAAAGGTGAGGAAATAAATGCTTCAACAAAAGATTTTCATCAACTCTGGTGAGGTTCGAACACGTTCTAAATTATTAAAAAAATAATATTAAGAAGAACGCTTTCATTCATTGTTTCTACAGATAGAACTCTTTAGCTTTAACCAAATTGTCATAAGTTGATGAAACGATACAACAACAACAGCAACAACAACAAAGCCTTAATCCCACTACAAAGTTGATGAAACAATACTTGGACAAAAATCGGTAGAATTGAAAATACGGTGCAATACTTCTTTGGTCTCTTGCTTGGATGGTTTCTATTAAGCCAACCCCTAAAAAATATTTTTCTACTTAATAAATACAAGTCACAGGACAACAAAGCAACATGAAAAGCCTAGTTCTGCTCGGAGAAACAGTTAAGTCGGTAATACCCACTGCCAAGAAAGTACGAGATGAGGTCCTCCAATAGTCTATATTCCTCCTTCCCCCTATCTCTAGCTCTATTACCAACAAATCCACATTTTCGATTATTCTCGGTGAGTCCAATAATTATGCATTCGTAAGGATCAATCATGAAAATTTTGAGGGAAAAGCCAAACTTTTGAATCTACAAACAATTGCACAAAGGTATGAACAATGACATGAACATTGTGCCTAAATAAATCATTATCTGAATCGATACAAGATTACATGGGGGAATTGGGATGCTAGAAAAAAAGACTTGCAATATCATAGGGATTAAAGATAACAATCAAGATGTCTGACAGCATTAATGACAACTCCAAGACGTTAAGTATGCACCTAACATCAAGAAAAAATTAATTTCACTAAAAGTGCTTGAAAATATATAGTCATGAATTCAACAGTGAAAGTGGGAGCATAAGGGTATGCAAAAGCTAATTTGTTAGCATGAAAGGAATCTTGAACAATGGATCTAGTCCATGTTGGAAGAACAGCAGTTGGAGGATCAATTAATAAACTATTAATTCTCAACAAATTGGACCCAATAATGGCATGCAAAGCTTCGGTCACATAACTCAAAAGAGGACCTGAATTGCTTGAAAAAGCAAGTTTTGATATATTAAAGCAAAGAGATTTATATTTACATTTGTCATTCACTTAACAAAGAAAATTTTTAAATACATCTATTCCAACCTATGGGGCCCTTCTCGGGGAAGCTCACATGGTGTAGCCATAGGTTATTCCTCTTTAATTGATGACTTGTCAAGAAAGATATGGGTATAATTTTTGGAATATAAGAATGAAGCATTATATAATTCATGAATAAAAAATTAAAAACAGCTTGTTAAAACTAAAACTTGTACGAAAATAAAGAAGTTGAGGTCTGGCAATAGGCTTAAATTCTGTGTTGATGAATCTATAAAATTCTACAAAGATCAATGGATATCAAGGCATTATATAGCAAAGATGACTCTAAGATTATGCGAAGTAATGCAAGGTTGCCAAAAAAACTTTTCAGCTAAATCAGTTGCCACTCAAGTATAATCGATCAATAGAATTTATGCTCACGTTAAGTATGACAAAAATAAGATACATGCATTGAAATGTATATTTATTCGCTACCCTAGAAAAGTTGAAGGGTGGGGGTTATAGTGCATGGAGCCAAAATTTACAAAATGCAAGATTAGTAGAGATGGTGTAATAAAGCAAAATTGCTAAAGAGACAATGGAGATTCAAGTAGAGCAACCAATGATCACGAACAAGATAAAGCACATTCTAAATAATCTAGATAGCAACCTACCCAAGAAAGGCAAAGAACATATGACTTCTCAAGAAAGCAAAATTGCTAAAGAGATAATGAAGATTCAAGTAGAGCAACCAATGATCACGAACAAGATAAAGCACATTCTAAATAATCAATAGCAACCTACCCAAGAAAGGCAA
Organism: Phalaenopsis equestris; assembly: GCF_001263595.1. NCBI lineage: Eukaryota > Viridiplantae > Streptophyta > Magnoliopsida > Asparagales > Orchidaceae > Phalaenopsis > Phalaenopsis equestris. Next base: position 245,151 of record NW_018164714.1, on the reverse strand, counting down.
AGAGCATAAGACTTCTCAAGAAATAGATCTCAGCGTGTTGCAGAAATCATATACAAATAGAATATGGGCATGTTTATCTCATAGCATGTGCTTTTGCTATAGATTTGATGAATGAAAATAAACTAAAATAATTGAAATAAGTCATGAAGGGTGATTAAAGAAATAAATGGCAATAAGCTATGCAAGAAGAAATGCTACCATTAAAGCAAAATAACATTTGGGAATTGGTAGATAGACCAAAGCACCAAAAAATAATTAGTTGCGACTTGTAAATAGTTATTCAAAAAGAAAGAATGCTCTACTGAATCTAAAGGAATTTGATTCAAAGAAGTATGGTTGCAAAGGACTTCTCCCCAAAAAATAGGAGTGGATCAATATAATGTATTATCTCCAGTTTCGAGGCACGCATCAGTCAAGATGCCATAGTAACTCAATTCAAAATGAACCTTGAGCGAATGGATGTGAAGATAAAATTTATTCATGGAGAGTTAAAAGAACTTATATACACAAAGCCACCTAATGGTTTCATTAAAGGATAAATTGAAAATCATTTATTTTCTTAAAAGATCTATAAATAAGGCTAAGTAGTCATCAAGAATGTAATGCATGAAGTTCGAATGCAAGAATGATTTTAAATGAAGAGATTATGATTCTAAAAGGAGCGTGGAGTTTTGAAAATTCTTTATCTCCTTCTTGTGTGTTGAAAACATGCTAATTGCTAGAAATAGCAAAATAGAAATATAAACAGATTAAAAAAACGCTTCAAGCAAAATTTGAAATGAAAGAATTGAGTCAAACAAAGAAGATTTATAGAATGGAGGTGAAGAGAAATAGATTCTTTAAATTACTATTTAAACTCAAAACTTCTTAATTAAAAAGCACACCTAAGCATTTTAAAATATAGGATTCAAACCTTATTCTAACATATTTGGCTCTCCATTTAAAAAGATCAGACACCGTTACATAATAAAAGGAGGAAGTACAGGCAATGGGTACAATACTAAAATACAGTATTAAGCATACTACACAACTTATGGTTGCAACTAATCTAAATTGGGACACGATCTCAATGTAGTTAGATTCAAATAAGAATCATTGGGAGGCAGCAAAATGTGTTCTAAGGCATCTACAAGGAACACACAAAATAGGCTTGATTTAGCAACAAATGCAAACACTAGAAAGTCATTGATTGGTGTGCATTAAAAATCTTAGGAAACAGAATCAACAGGAAAACATATTTGTACACTGTGGTGGCTCTTTTAAGTACATAATTAAAATAAATAGCTTTGTCTTATGCTAATGAAGCGAGCACTTTGGATAAAGGGGTCGATACATGACTACTCAGTTATGATTTTTTACAAACAGTCTCTATTTACTAGCAATCAATGTGTCATTTGTTTGCCCAAAAATCATATTCATTGTGAAAGTACAAAACATATAAACATGAATTACAATTTATCAGTAATGTGGAAATCAAAAAGTTGGAAAAGTTAACAAAAATTTCAATATATCAAAATCCAATTTACAACATAACAAAGACATTACATAAATAAATTTTCATAGTTAGGTGTTTAATGTAGATGCAAGACAAGTATGTTTGGTATTGAATTGTGAAGATTATTATCATGGTTTTATATCTCTACTTATTATTATTTGCTTGTTAATTTTTTTAACTAACCCAACAAATTTCAATTAGAATATTTGAAAGTTAACTACTCCAATTTTTTTTTTAAAATTGCATAGCCTCGAGTACGGATTCTAATAAATACCAAATGATGTCACAATAGAAAACACTAGTTATGAATTCAATCATAAAGAGAATTCCTCTTTCGTTCTTTCCATCTCCCTCGCTTCCACTTCATGCTTTATCCATGAGTTGATTTGGAGCTTGAATCATGCAAATCTGCTACTACCATTCTATTTCTATATTGTTTCCTTGAACTGTACGAGGCCAAGGTGATAGCTATAGATTTTAGATTCCCAGTTGCAGTCTTCAACTATTGGAAGATGTTAAGCAGTAAGGAAGAAAGCAATGATCAAATTGGAGAACAAGTGCTGTTCAAGAATCTGAATCCAGAGAGAGCAAGGCTCACCAGAGAGAAGAAATCCTAATTCAACAAGGTTTTCTTCCCTCACCCTTATTGTTCTTACAGATATAGATGAAGAGATTATTTCTAAAGTTAAGCTTGCATGTGTAAAGTGGAGGTGCGGCACAATTTCTATGAGATGACAGAATATAATGAAGATTTTAATAAAATTGCAGCCTCACCAGCTATGCTTTGTAATCAAATGCTGGCAAAGGAAAAATCGCGACAACCAAACCAAACTATAAGAAACATGCAAAAAAATGGATAGACAAGCAAACAAAATAGAAAGAATATAAGTCAGCAATGCACATATTAGATAATAAGTGGGAACAACAATATTAGAGATAATGATAATAAACATGAACTTTACAGGTTTAGGTTAAAGATACATAATCAGGTGAACAGGTAGAATGAACATCAAGTTATAGGGAGAAAAACAAATAGACCAACCATGGATTGAAGTTATGCAATTGACTTATCAATAGAAAATCAATTTAGTATTCCTCGAGAATGAACGAAGAATAATGATTCGCCAAGTCGACCACACTTGGGATAAGATTATGCTGCTAGTAATAATGATTGTAGCACAAAATCCAAATAAGCTCTTGTGTTCTTACACATTCAATTCACCTAAGCTTTTTCTTTGACATAATCATTAATTTAAGGCACATTTATGCTTGCTTTTCTGATGGTACAATTTATTATTTTGCTAAATAAAATGATAATCGAATGAAACATTCTCCGACTGATAAACATATAAACTTCATAATACAATTTGACGTTAATCAACAAAAAGGGAAAAATACAAGAAGGGTATAACTAATGTGCACATTTATTCTTTCAAGATTTTAATAGTATTCAACTCGCAGGGCACACATTTTTAACCTGCCTATTGATGATAATCTAAACAATCATTTTGCTGCAATATAAAAATAAATTTCATTATGCAAGTTAATGAGAATCAATACAATATAAAAATAAATAAAAGCGCACATTTGACTGGTAATTTTCACAAATAAGTTTGAAGGGCAATCATCATGCACATGCACTACAAAATGTCAATAAAATGCTCCTAAATTCATCAGCAACCCTTTCAAGAAGACTTCCAAATAATGCAAATGAAATTTTGATTTGATTTTCATTTCAAAACTAATGACAGAGAATTCAATACAAAATAAAGAGGAAAATAAACAAGTTTCTTCAGAAGCTAGTGAAGCACGGTAGTCTAAAATACAAATTAAAATGTCAGAAGTTCTTCACTGCCTCTAAATATAATATGCCTTGAGTGTAATGCTGCATGGAAGAAAGATGGCAATTGCTTTTCAGAACTAAATATGGATTATGACAAAACAGGTTTTGAAAAGACTCGACTAAGCTAATATAACCTCACAAGTATCTTCAGTCTTAACCCAACAATTTGGGAGCTTCATTATTTTTTGTCGGGTGTTACTTGTGGAAGTATATCTAATTTCCATAAATTTATTTGCACAACTTCCATCCATGATAGTTTGAACATTACCATTCTTCTCCTAACCCTTCCACATTCATTTTATCGTCTTATTAGAACAAACTATCATATATTTTAGACACCCAAACTAACCATTTTTCACTTCCACCATCTTATTTTCACTAGGTACTGCTCCCACAATCCCTCTAATAATAACTTTTGTATCTACTGAGTCAATATGATCTGTATGTGACAATTTCAAACAAATAATCAATAGTATTCATACAGAATTAAAGCGGATAAGAAATTCCTTTGAGGCAATGATACTAACCCATATTTGTCGGCTTCTCTAGAAAATGGTACCTAAAACAAAACAAAACAAGAAGGCAATCATCAGCTGGTATGGTACAAACCTTGAAGAAATGCAACTACAGAAATTTGGTCAAATTATCTCATGAATGTTAAACTTAGAAATTTTGAAATTTGCAGGTAAAACAGTAAATATCAAATAAAACAGAAAAAGTTCGTATATTAGTGGAAAAGCAGTACAGGAGAATGCTTCAGCGCACTAAGACGTGGCTTAATAAAATATGCATGATACCAAAAAGCATCTGCGTGGTAAATGAGCAGGCATTTATTTTAAGGAAAAAGCCCCCCTTAATATCGCCTCACAAAGTGTTAGAGGAGCCCCAACACAATACTCATGGCACACATATAGGTGCCCTTTCCTCACATAGCTGGTGAATCCCCTTCTTTAGCTTTCCCCACAACAGTAAATAGTGCAAAATGATTTATTACATGGTAAACTTTCAGGTGATCAATGCATTTTATCATTAGAAGTTGTTACACTACTTCATGCAATTACTAGCCAAATATCTTATCAACCAAAATCTCAATTTCTTTTCTTATATGAAAAAAGTAACAAAAAGTTTATGATAATCTATGCAAAAAAATAATTTATCCAGATGAATCATCTGAGTATTCCAGTATAATGTAGTTGAGGTGCATTAAAGAAGACCAGAATTTAACATTGTCAGTGGCTTGAAATGGCAGATGGATTCTTAAAACTCGGGTGGATAACAATACCCATGCTCATTTATTTAAATTAGCGTTAAAGGCTTTACGGAAAAAGTCGATAGCTTGGTGATAGTAGACACTAAGCTGTAAGTTTAAAAAAAAAAAACCCAATCCATTTACTTCTTACAAAATACTGTGAGGTCATTCAACAGTAACAAATAATGTATTTATGTAAATGTTACATGTGCCAGTTAAACCTATGGCAAAGCAAAAGCAAATAGTCAAACAAAAGGTAAAGGAGTGGATATCACCAGAAACCTCATCACGAGCAGCAGCCTTTGAAGCCCTGGAAGGGGAGCGAGAGCCATGTCTTCCACCATGGTTAAGCTCCGTAAAGACAGCACAATCGCGCCTTAATGATCTAGAAGGTCCGTCATCGTGGCTTTCTCGAGCATACCTTCTCTCACTTGGAGCATCCCTAGCTTCCCCACGTTCTCGATGTCTCCCCTTGTCATGTTCTACCCTGCTAGAGTTTATTCCATGCTCTCTTTGTGCCAATTGTTGGCTCTCCCTATCGGCTTGAGCTCTTCTTAGCCTTTTACTGCGAGGGGAGGGTGAACTGGAAGGAGACCTTTGCTTGGTTTGTTTTGGTGACCTAACTCGATCAGGTAGCTTCTCTTTCACAGGAGATCTCCTCTTATTTGAAGAATTATTTCTATTTGGAGATCTTGCTCTTGGAGAACTAGCTCCAGCAGAAGGAACCCTCCCACTCCTTGGAGAGTTTCTTCTGTGAGGGGAATGGCGACTTCTGACCAGTGAATCTGACATGTCAGTAGAATGCTGCTTGTGGTACTCTCTGCGCTCCACAGCAGGGGACATTTTTAGTATAAGGACCAATCTCGCTGCAAGAAAAATATTCATAAAAAACAAACCATACGATTTCTCTCACTCTAAATGATAAAAAAATCCCTGATATGTGTTAATTAGAAAGCAACAGGCAACATTAGCATGAAATACAACCTTGACCAAAAAGGCAATCCCTTCAGGATGACCAAACTTTTAACAAGTGGGAAGGCTAAGAAAAAAACCAAATCTTGATACCACAAAGTGGCTACTAAACACTGTGCCAGTGCATCATTTTCATCCTGTCCTTTCTCAGTCCAGGTAAACCTAAAATTTTATCGTAATCCAATTCACATGAACTAGTAATCCTAGAGCTTAATATTTTTTTATTTAGGGCATACGCTAAACAGAGAATTCACCACGAAGGGAGATAGTAAAAACCTAAGATGAACTTACTCGATCAAAGCCCACTGGAGTTGAGAATGAGTACAATATAAATAGACTGCTAAGGATGATTTGTTGGGATAAGAAAAGTGAAACGCCATCGGAGGAGATAGATGTGGTTGAGGGTGAGATATGGGGATGGCAAGCCAAGCCTGGTAAAGATTGTGTGGGAGCTAGGGTTGGGGCAAAGATTCCAAAAACCGGACCGGACATTGAACCAGTAAAGGGAGATGTTCAATGTTCAAAAGTTTAACAAAAGTTGAAATAAGAGTTCAGCCGGGAGACGTAATCAATAAAATAAAAAATTAAATAAAACATAAATGTTGTCATAATAGTATAATATGTGTCATTACAAAAAATTCTAAATGAAACATAAAATAAACACCTCAACTACATTCAAAGCTCATCTTAGCCAATGATCTCACATCTTACAAAAAGGAAACCTTCAACAACTACCTCATCTAACATTCATACCAACCAATGTTCAATGCCCGTCAACTATCAACATTCAAAATCCATCACCCTAATAAGCTAAGACAAATTAAGAATTATAAGATAAGAACAACTAACAAAAAATGAAGATGATATCCAATCAAAAAGTCATTCATTAATCAGCTAGAATATTAACCCAATCCCATCCAGATATACAAAATATTCTATGCTTTCAACTTAAGAGCATTAAAAAGACATCATCTCTCAGAGTAATTTGCTAATCATAAAAGAAAGAAGGACTGAAAAGTTGTGTTTCCATCTTACAGGCTAACAGCCAACAAACAACTTTTCAGTCTTTTTTTTTGCTAATTACAAAGATTTCAGGCAAGATTAATTTGCTAATCAATTTTTTCATGTTTAATATGCAAATAACGCCAACAAACAAAAAGTCAAAAGCTGTAACTATCCCAAATCAACACCATCAAGGTTTCATGTATTTACAAGAAATGATTCCACAATCTAACACATACATGCAAGATTACCTGCCACTTAATTACCTACACAAAATAAAGCCTCATAAAGTGCAGACTGCAGAGCGAAACCAAATAGTGACAAAACATTTCATATTTTGAAAGAGCAACCATATCCAAGTACTAGTCAACTTAGCAACACAACAGCACCCTTAGTACCCTCAAAAACCGCATGCTTAGCAAATTCACCAGGAAGAACTACGCGTACATAAGTATAGATCTCCCTGGACATATATATAGTAGAAGAACGTGGAGAAGTACCTAACCGGAAGGCCGATATATGTAAAAAACTAAAAATCAACAGGGTCCTCTATAGCCTCAAGCCAAGAATTTATTAACAAAAAAAAACTATCCACCTCAAAAATCAAAAGTTGCAGCCCTAACAGAACTGCCAAGTGCAAAACCCCAAAAGCATACGACATACCTGTGGCAGACGAGCAAGAGGTGAAACGCCGGCGAGCGGGCGGCGAGCAGGCTGCGTCGATCTGAGAAGGGCCGAGCGAACTGCGAACGCTAGAGAAAGCGGGATGAAGAATAGAACCGAGGTTTTGCGGACAACTGGTGCGCTTATCGCAAATATCGAACCGGGCGGGTCCGGTTCTGTGTTTGGCGGTTGAACCGGCGGGTCATCAGGTTTCGTGCGGGAAAGGGGGTTTTGATGAACCGGGAACAAACCCCTTGCATTAGATTATTGCAAAAACTTTTGTTTTGTGAAACCAACATCTCCCAAAGCTCTTTTACAAGAACGATAAATTTTCGACTGTTTCAAATCACAAGCCTCCTGTGATTCGATGAGCGGAGCATTTAAGAAAAAATTCGCATAACAGTGATGCTACTTCAAACAAAATCTTATAGTGTGAAACTCTACGGGAGAATAGCAGAAAAAGTAAATATCTAGAAGCTTCACAAAATTAAAAGTCACTCTCGTCGAACGAAAAATGTCTATTGTGATCTAAAACAACAAAAAAAATGTCGTTTTTTGTGAAACAACGTAGGAAGATATTCGAGAGATATTTTTTCACCAAACAAAAGTTTTTTCATACGTCAACATACACTGCAAAGGAACAGAGCTTCACCACCTTCTCAATGTTGTCCGAATCAGCCCTTAGATAATTACAACAAAACATTTAACACTTCATGAGAATGATGAGTGTGATTCCCTTGATGATATAATATTTTTTAAAATTATAATAATTTAAGAATCAAATTACAAAGCATTTTTTTTAGTTTTTTAGTTTTTTTCAAAATATTTGATCTGGACTATAAAAATGTAAATTTAGTTATCATCTATTCATCTAATTAATGTTCTAAATTTTTTAACAGGGTTCAAACTTTTAGCTCATATCATTGACTCTGATTGTATCATGTGTTATTAGGTTGTTCATATGGAGGCATTTAGTTAAATAAATTTGTTGAAATAAAAATTTGGATGATCCTTAATTTGGTTTCAAAAGTTTTCGAACTCTAAAAGACATTGAGGTTCATGCCTGATTGAGTAGATTTTTTAATGACACGTTAAAGATAAAATGTATCTTTGAAATGAAGATTAGTTGATAAGGTAATTCAAATATTAATAAACTTATATACTATATTTCATGAAACAGTAATAAAATCTTATAATTGGATAGGGACATTAAATCATATGACATATATGAAATGTGAAAAACAAATTGCATAATGCAATCAAGAAGAACCTTGAGGTATAGTGGTCATTAAGAGATTATTGATGATCTATTTGACAGTTTTTCTTATAAGATGAGAGACAAATAATTAAGAAGATAAGCATTGGTTGTGGTGGAGATGATGAACATCAAAATTAGCCTTGATGTCAGAAATTTATGTTAGTGTTGAGGGGGGCATAAGTTTTATTCATGATCACGAGCATCATCATCATCAGTCGAGATGGTATTAATGTCGATGATGAGAATTGATATTAGTGTTGATGATGAATGTTAATGTTTGTGTTGACAACATGCATTGATATTGGTGTTAAAAATATCATCAACTTTAGGAGGCAAAGTATGTGTCCATAAAGTAAATATTGGTGTTCATATTTTTAACAATAAATGGGAACAATATTAGTGTTGACCGAGGACACCAACTTATTTGCTAGGAAAATTGATGACATGAGTGTTAGTAGCAAGTGTTGGCCTTGTTAATGACAGTTAGCATCGGCCTATGTAGTGATGGGAGGTGTTAACATTTATGGCAATGAGATGTATCTTTATTTAGTTTTGCAAAAATCTCAAATACTTCATTGAACAATCCATAATGGCGACCCTTCAATATGTTATGTTCGTTTAGTATTTGAACATTTTAAGAATATCAAAATTAAGTTATCTTAAGCTCATCAAATTTATCTCTTCAAGAAAATTATTTGTCTATAAGTTTATTAAAAATATAATTCAGTTGGTTTCAAATTTGATTTCAAAAGTTTTAAATTCAATCATTTGCTTCAAGATACAAACTTGATCGAGTGTATTTTTTGTTGGCATATTAATTATTAAATTTATAAATTAAGCGATCGTATTTTTTTGTCTACTCAATATATAGTTTTATAAGAGGAGAATATGATTTAAAAAATTATTAAAAATAGTAACATTGATGACCACAAATGATTTTATTAAGTAAAGCATGATAAATTATATAAAAAATAAATAGCTCAACTATAATTGTATGATAACATCTTAATATAACTATAAAGTAAAAACTTGTCTTTAAATGACGATAACAATAACAAGAACAATAAGCAAAGATAATAACCTAAAAATAAAAGGGATGATATATTATAAAATAATATTGGCAAAACTAATGTGAGAGAACAATAACAAAATGGTTATTGACAAATAAAGTGGGTCCTCCTATTTCTTATACTAGGTGTCTAGGCTACGTTTCGAGTACAACATTGTCAAGGGAGATCTATTTTTATTTTTAAAACTTTAAGAGCTAAATTAATTATTTTGATAGGAATGGGAGTAAATTGTAGGGCCATAAGAAAATAAATCCAAAATAAAAAATAGAAGTTGTGATGTATTAAGAAAGAGATGTAACATAATATGATATATATTAATATGAGGAGTAGATCTTATTTAGAACATAATGATGTTGATAGAAATTTTTAAACCACTATATCCATATTTTATAAAATTGATTATAATTTGAAGGATGAAAACTTTATTATTAAAAATAATAATAATAATGCTCACATTCATTATCATAAATCATATGATTTAAAGCCAAACATAATAATTAATCCATTAACTATTTTTAAAGAGCATAATCAAAAGATGGACAATATTTATACTTGAAATATTATATAATTTTTTTAACTCTTTTTAGTGAAATAACAAATCACTTTTTAATTTTAGTATTAGCACATCCATCTGCTTTATAAATTTTGAGTATGAAAATGAAAGTTTTATTTTAAAAGAGTTTTAAAAATATTTATGATGCAAAATTAGAATTCATTTCTTCCAAAAGCTTGTATTTTCCATAAGAGTGGTCTAATAAATAATATTTAATAAACCTTGGATTTGGTGAGATATGGACTAGCATTGAATTGGTTGGGGTTGGCCAAGCAAGGGAAATTCCCTTTTTGTCGAGAGTATGTAGAAACACTTTAGGTGATTAGGGTTTACAAATGTAAGGGCATATAGGTATAAAACAACTTGTACATGTTAAGAATGTTTAGGTTAGTGATCTTGGGTGTTGCAAAATTTTCCAAGGACTATTGATTGAGCAAATCAGAGCAAAACATAGACTATATCCTATTAACTATTTTCATCTAATTGTGTATGACTTAGCATTTCTTCTATTTCTTTTCAAAGGAGAAGGTAGATTTTGTCAAGGCAAATTTAGAAAGCTGTTGTGAGGAAGTATGGAGATGACTTTATTCAACTTTACTATAATAATAATTAAAAAAAAATTAAATTTCTTACTAATAGAGTTTCTCAACCACAAAGCTCTTGGTGTAATAATTTATTTGGCAAAACACATTTAAATTTCATTTGAATGTATATTAATTATTCTATATAGCAATTAAATTGTAATTATAAATATTTCTATATTTTTTATAATTAAAATTTAAAATTGAGAGATGAAGAGGGTAATTCCACTATTTTTTAAAAAGTGGTTTTTTCATAGGGTGGAGGAGAGGAGGCCAATTTGAGGATAGTGGAGTGATGTGGTCATTTAGTTGACTAAAATAAGGTGTTAACTCGTCATTAGGCATTTTTTGACCGATGAATATTTTTAATAATATCTGAGTCAATTCTTCTTTAAATGAAAGTCAACTTTGAAACTAAAGTCAACTTTGAAACTAAAGTCAGTCTCCTTCAAGTTTAACAATCTTAATGCCTCCAATGTATCTTCTTGCTTCAAGATGTATTTGAAAATTGAATTACTTCCCTTGTATAAAAAATTAATACATAGTACACTCATAAACACACAACAAATTAACATAAACCTATAATTATGAAGTCACATGATCTCTAATTGACCTATATAATTTACAACTTTGTGAGGGGCATGGCTAAGATAATTACTTATTTTATAAAGACAAAGTAATAGGCTTATGATGCATTGCATTAGTTCCCATTGACCTGAAAGAACTCTTTTTTAAGGAGTTGAAGCTATTGTACTCATTGTTGAGATTTGGAACGAGCTCGGTGAGTTCCTCTAATAGAAGCCATGTTTCCTCATGTGGTTATTTTTCTTTCCACCTAGCCAAAAATATGTGCTCTCATATTCATCATATATTTCCAAATGTGAATAAATGCTCTTTAGCTCAATATGATTTGGCTTGTTATTCATCTACATTTGGTTGCTTTGATCTCCTATATAATAGTTAGAGACTGTTTGGGGCAGCTGCAGCTTATTGAATAATTTGCTAATAAGCTAGGTGTTGTGGTTATTATAATTTTTTATTCTTTTGGAAAAGCCAAACTGCTGCCAAAAAACTGTCACCACATCTAGATAGGTGCAGCGTGAAAACGCATAAGCTACAAAAACACAGTTTACCCAAACAGGTCATGTGTGTTTTCAAAATACCACCGCACCAAATAAGCTGCCCCAAACGGGCCCTTAGTCTCAAAATTCACATATAACATCTATTTAGAATAATAAAATATTTTCAACTTTAAATATATAACTTAGATGCATGTCAAATTTAATAAATTATGCAATTGATATAATTTTTCCAAGGATTTTTAAAGGCCTACAAAACTTTGTAATGAGCTTCTTATATTTCATAACATTCCTTTTTTCTTGAACAATGGTAAATATTAACTCTAAAAATTCATTAGATGGAATACTAATAATGTCAATATGTCTTTTTGGGTTGTAATCATAAAGTATTTTAAATAATGTTAGCTTGGTAGTTTTAAAAATAGGGTTATTATTAGAAATTATAGCATAGCAAAGTGTAAATTCTATAGGGTCTAACCAATAGCTAAACAAAGAGGCTCCTAACAAATAGTAGCTTATTCTTATGCTCATGATAGGCAAATGAAAGTCAAAATATGTAAGGGTAGGCCACCTAACTTTATTAAATGTTGGAACGTAAAGCTCTAAAAAAGTGATGGCTATTGTAATCTTAGATAACATAACTATATGTCTAATATCAACATTTATCTTGCATTTGAGAATAAAAGCATAGTTATAAAGAAACTCTACCAATTTTTGCTTTTTAATGGCTAAGCTATTTTTTATGTATTGATAAAACTATGGGTCAAATGGTCATTATGTAATATGAATTTCTTATGTTAAATAATATTTATAATGTTAGAGAGATTGAATGGTAGTATGAAACTTGTTATTAAATATACAATATTTATGCACATGTGTGTATGCACGTGCACGTGGGCGTGCTTATAATTACCTAAATTCCATTGAAGTATGCTATAATATGATAGTTTTTTTCTTAATATACTCCAATGCTTACCCTTAATATATCATAAGTTGTCTCAAAGTCTTAGATGGAATTAGATAATCTCCATATAGAAGAATATTTATGGAGACTCTATTCTGGTCAAGTGCTCTTCTGCTGTTAGAAAGTGGGGCTACAATGACATTAAAATTTTTAATGAAAATGTCATAGAATATGACCAACTCATAACTTAACATCAATAAATGATTAAGTATAGGCCAATTAGAGATGGATTTAATCATGATAAGATTGACTCTAAATTCAAAAGTAGTCTTAATAAATTATAGAAATATGCGTTTTTAGCTCATTAATAAACATAAATTTAAGTTTAGTCATAATTTTTTTTTTGTTTATCTTATTTAAAAGCTAACTTAAGCTGATGAAAATGCTAATCCATATTAGGATAAAATATGAATATATCATTGATACAAACAACTAGAAAAACATTAATAAATACTTTTTACATAGTTTCGTCATCCTCATAAATAGGTTTGATGTATTATACAATTCAAAGGGCATCATCAGCCATTCTTATGGTCAATATGGGGCTTTAAATCCTAACTTTTACTCATTCTAAGATCTAATTTTGATTTTATGCTAGCAAATTTCTAGGCGAATCTTTAAAAAATAAGTGGCACTCAAGATCTAATCTAGCATATCATCAATTGTATATAAAAGAACTTATATTTACTAATGATCGTATTCATAGGTTTTTTATTCAAGCACATTCTTTATGATTTATTCTTTTTAGGTGTCAATATGGTTAGGATAATAGATAAACTAAGTCATTTTAGAAGAAGCCTTTTTTTTTATTGGAACTAGTGAACCTTTTTTTTCATATAGCATTGTTATTATAGCGTGAGATATTTGACAAAGATTAATCAAATGCTATATCAACAACAAAATGTATATTCTTTATGAGAGTAAGCTCATTATGTAAGTTATTTAGGCTGACATTAGAAGTGTTAGCTAAACGGTCTAAGAACACAATATGTTGTGGCCTTCTGTAGCCTCAAGTGTCACCTCTTTAACATAAAGAATGTAAAAAGAAGTATTTAAAAAAAAGCTCCATAAAAAAGTACTATATCCAACTCCATTATGGGTAATATCAAGATCTAAAGTAGAATAATGAGATACATGATCACTCTTTAATTAGAATTTTTTAGATTAGGTAGATTTTGACCTCATTTCTTATGAGGTCTAAATCTCTCCTTTCCCAAATTATTCTTAGAGCCTAGGATCTACACTTAGAAACCTCTCAGTGGCTTTCTTATATGTCTAACTAATGGTTGGACCAAATTTAAAACTAAATTAATGTCTTTATTTTCCTTAGTTCAAAATGAACCTAATTTGATCTTTAGCTCATGCTTATTGATGTTGGGTTGATCATTTATTTAGTCATTGAGATGTTGGTATCATTTTTGGGACAACTATATGCATGCTTAACCTATTTATTTATGACAAGTTAGTCATGATGTTAGACGATGTATTACATATTATTCCAAAATTATGCAAGTCTTGCACTATTTTTATGGTCTTCGATATGAATTTCACGTCTTGTATCGCCTTAGTTTCCATAAAATATATAGTTATGTGTACAACAAATGTGACGTTTAGATCGTGATAATTTTGAGAGTAATTTATGCAAGCAAGATTTTAATGCATGAAAACTTCACCAACATAGTGTATTCGGATCATCGAGATGGTTTATATGAGCCAATTTTCATCTAAATTTGACATGCATTGACAGATCAGTCATTATTTAAATATTATACGAATTTTTTAAGTATTTATATATTTATATATTCAGCTTAGTATATATTTAAATTCATTTATGAATATATATCGGTTAACATATTTGTATATATTTATATATATGTTGACATTAAATAAAATTTAAAATTTGAAATGGTCTTTTTCCAGCTCTTCTCCTCTCTCGCTTAAGCAACTAAATGAGGAAACAAAAAAAAAAAAAAAAAAAAAAAAATCTTTTTCCTCAAAAAAAAAAAGGG